>NT_165935.1:1333934-1435188 GCF_000149615.1 Aspergillus terreus NIH2624
GCCCCGTGTTTCGTGTTTCCACCTGAGGGAGGCGCCATGATTTTTCCCCCCCCGCGGAGATTCAGACGGGCGGGGAACACTTTTTAATAATTGGGCCATAAAAAAATTTTTGGCGGGGGTTTTTGGGGCCTTCCCCGGGGTTTTGCCCCCCCCCCCGGGGGGGCCCCCATCCCCCCCCGTTTTTTGGGGCCCCTTGGGGGTTTTTTTCTTCCCCCCCCCCCCCCCCCCCCCCCCCCCGGTCGCCGCCCCCGTGGTCGCGCCACCCGCGCCATGCAGGGTCGTGCTGCCTCCACGAACGAGGCCCAGGAGGGTGGCTCCTGGTGCCTGCGGTGCTTGCAGCACCTGCCCGCCGCCCCCGATGGTGGTTTCGCCTGCCGGGTGAACCCCGGTAGGTCCGCCTGTGTGCGCTGTCACGGCGTGCGCCACGCTTGCCGCCCGGTAAGTCCCCGTGCCCCCCCAGACCCGGCGGTGGTTGCTGACAGTGTGATCTAGGTGGAGGGTGAGCACGCTGGCTTGGCGGCGGTGGCCGTTCAGGCCTACCGCCGTCTCTGGGCGGCTCCCAAGTCGCAGCAGTCAGAGCTGCGCCGGGAGTTGTCCCAGGCGGTGGCAGCCCTCGCCCGGGCCCACCGCAAGCCACGTACCCCTCGCCGGGTTGGCAAGCGTGGCAGCGGTTGTAAGGCCCCTCCTGCCGGCCGCCGCGACCCCTCGCCCCCGGGCCCCTCGACGCCCTGCAAGATTGCGGGTGCCGTGCTTGGTGCGGTGGCTTCGCCACTGCAGTGGCTGTTGGGTGTTTAGTGTGGTGTTTGAGTGGGTTGGTGGGCGGGTTTTTTTTTTCTGTTTGTAAATTAAAATAGCGTCTAGAAACCGCGGATGGCTGGGTGGGTGCGGTGACTTAATCATAATTCGTTTGAAAAATCAATGTCTCTGGCGTAGTTTGGGGCGGTTTGGGGTATTTCCTTGCGTCGTCCCTAATCTGCGGCAGGACCTGGGCCCAAAGATGGTTGTTCCGCTGATTTTCGGCGAAGGCCGCCGGGAGCTGCGCTTCCCACTGCCTCATATAGGCCGCAAACATCCTCACGGACTGGTTTGCCTGCTGCGTTGCGTCGTAGGAGCCCTGGTTTGCCTCCCTAAGCAGGTTGGCGGGATCGTTTAGTTGCCGCAGGAGGAACGCCGCGAAGTTGGTCCAGGTGACCGCATGCTGTTGTTCTTCCGCATGTTGTTCCCATAGACGGAGACGGGGAGCTCCTAGGTAGGAGACACCGTCGTCGACTTTCGCGCCGTCGTTGGTAAAGAAGTATGCATGTTTTGAAGTGATTTTCCAGACGAGCCATACAATAGCGGTGTTCCCTCATATTCTTGCCTTCGTAGGTCAGGTGCGACATACTGGCTGGAGGTTTTACCGCCGCCGGGGGACCGGCAAGCGCAACTCCTCCCGGGCCGAGGCCCGCGGGCAAGGAGCGATAGTTAAAGAGGAGAGAGTCCTCCTCTATCGGTAGTGGCGGTATTTATAGTAGAGGAATCCTCCGAGAGGGTGACCGCCTGTGTTGTGGTGTCTAGTCGCTGCCGCCCGATTTTGATTGTGCGGGTCATCTCCGCCGCCTTCCTGTCCAACTTTAACCGCCGGTATTCCCTCTCGTTTTGTCTGAGCTGTTCCATCATCTCATTGTCGTCGGTCAGGGGTTCCGCCGGGGACCCCTAGGAGGAATCCCCAGACTCCTGGGGACCACCGGTTTCTAATCGGGGCTGCTCGGCTGCGGTGGTCCTACGGTCCTCAGGGTGCTGACCCAATGGATCAGAGGAGCGGTTTGGTGGAGCGGTGGTTCGTCTGGTAGAAGGCGCCATCTTTTCCACTTCCTAGCGGGCTAGCTGGGTAGTAGAACAAACAAAAGTGTCAGAGGCGGTAGCTAACGTGTCAGGTGGTGGAATAGGTAGAAGAATCAATGGGATGGAGAACAGAAGCGGTCGGAAGACTATCTAATGGCTGAATACACGATTGTTCGCTGGTCTCCAGAAGGGATGACCAGCGGTAAGATGTTAACGTGGCTCGTGGTCACGTGGGACGGCTGCGGTGGCTTACCAACCCCCTCGCGGGGTAGGGGTGCTAACACTAGACCTTTTTCAATCTTTATAAAAAGTACCCTAAAATATTAGAGAGCCTGATATCCCGGGCAACGAGCGGAACATACCTTGAATTCACAGAAGCTTAGATAGAAGACACTGAATTCGTGCAGTCCTGCAGAGGCACTGGAATCCGCTACGCAGTGTTGTTTTGGTGGCATCCATTGCCTACGCGCCTACGAATATAGAACCTAGGAATAAGCTCTCTCAAATTTGAAATACCACAGTCCTGCAACAGCCAACAGTCGCTACTAACCTGCAAGAGACCGGACTGTATAAAAGACTTCTAAACTATACCGCTATAGCCACCCCCGCGCCATTAAGGCACTGTCTATTACAATCGATAGACAGACCGCTTTACGCCTAGCAGAGGAATCCCGATTGATTAGAGTAAGAGGATTAGAACAGTCTGTGGGTTCTCCTGTCTGTACGGAAGCTAGAGACATGACCAATCCACCCTGCTTCCCTACCAACTCTGGTTGCGTAAAGCCTTTGGCCCGCCTTTGGCCCTTCTGATCAGCCCCTAGAGATTCCCCGTTGGCCCCATTCTGTCGACCATTCAGATCCAACGTCCGGTTAAACTACCCCATCCGCCAAGCGAACATATATGTGGATTTCGCCCTTGTCCCTGCCGAGAGCCGGGACCGGACAGTGCCAGCAGCATAATCCGCCGCCGGGCTCGCTATGGCGTACCTCAGCCCCCCACCACACCCAGACCTTTGTAATGTCGGTAATTGGTCGACGGCCGGTCGACGGCCACTTAGCCATGAGCTGATCTCCCACACACTGGAGAGTGATAGCGGGATGAAAAGGCAGGCGGATGGTCTCCATCAGCTGCTCATCGGTAGAGTTAAAGATGTGGACTTTGAACAGCTCGTGGACGTTCGGTGTGCGGCAGCCCGCGCATTCGCCGTGCTATGGCGGGGTTAGCGATTTACCAGCGTCTCTGGCCTAGGAATTTGAACGTACGAGTTGGAACGGCTGGAGGCGCATGGTCTTGGCCAGAAGCGGTGGTAGGATTCTGTTGATCGTCGGGAAGGATGCCGGAGACAGCTGATCGAAGCAGCAGTGGATCAAGGTGGTGGAAGAGGACGTTGGTAAAGGCGACGGACTAGTGAATTGGGAAGCAAGCGCTTTCGACCACTGGCTGCACGGTGAATCTTTGAATTCAGATAATCGCGGCCGGCCGGATGGTAAGCTCAGTTACTGATAGGGAGGACTGCCTTGACAGGAGAGAGAGAGATCAAGTAAGAGGCAGGGTAAGAGGTGAAGTGAGAGGTGAAGGGAGAGATAAAGTGAGAGGTGAAGTAAGAGACAAACACAAAGATGAAGTGAGAGATAAATACAGTCCAACGGTATCTACCTCTGACTTCTCTCCCTATAATATAGACTGGCAGACCTATCCTCCCACTCTGCTTTAAAGTGAAGAAGGTAAGAGACAAAGGGAGAGATAAAGGCAGTGAAGCCGCTGCGCTCCGTATTTTCTACTTCCTTTTCTGTGAAGCCCACCAGCAGATTGATTCTCTAACTCGGCTTCTGAGTGAAGACTAGCAGCAGATGCTGGCTGTATTTCAAGGGCGTGATTGTCTCCCCCCTACCTCTCTCTCCTCTTCTTCTTCTTTCCAATCTCTCTAGCTACCGAGAGACACAGCCTCTATCTGCCTGACCCAGTGAGCCGCCTCCCCAATCCAGATGGGTCCCTACTCCTCTATATCCGACTATAGCGAGCGCTAACAGCCTTGACCAGCATTCCTCCTCTAACCGAATCTACCCTCCGTGTCACGGCTACATTATTATGCCGCCTCAGCTCCGTTCGCATAACCCGCGGGTCCTACCGCGTAAGTAATCCAAGCCCATCGCAGAACCGAGCTAATCACGGAACAGCCGGCTGCGGCCCTCAACTGCAAGATCTCCTCCATCGCGCCCAAACTGTCGCCCGCCTGCTAGGGGAGATTAACCAGCTCTTTGCGACCCATCAGCAGTTAGTGGCGGCTGGCCAGTCTGATGCTACGGAGCTCCACGAGTACAGCGCTCGGATGCGCGAGTTAATGGATGAGGCGTTCCGAGCGACCTATTTTGTCAGCCTGGGCCTGTTCCGGCTGCTGTGGGACTATCTGGGGGGGACCGTCCGCGACCTCTGTACGACAGTCTTCCTGGATCGTGAGGCAGAATAGCCTGGGATCGCCCGCCAGAGGGCGCCGACTAAGGAGAATGAAAGCCGGCGGTGGGGATGACTCAGAGCGCTAGAGGCGGATTACTCGAATCGGGATGGTGCGATTGTTCATTCTCAGATAGTTCTAATGGAAGATCGCGGGACGATGGCGAGGCAGATTCCTGCAGCATGCGAATTCCATCGCTTCTTTAATTTCACTGTGGTCGCGGTGAGTAATTGCTGTCCTAGAGCTAGGGTAGTCCGACCAATCGGACAGAGTCTTTTGCTTTTAATTTTCTGTTGTCGATGCTTACTGAATTTGGCGCATGTAACAGCCTGAAGGCAATATATATTTCTCCCCCATATTCTTATCTAGCGGACCACCAACTAGCCCGCGATTGAATTCTCCATCAGGATCTCTCTATTGAAATCCGCTAGTATTACATGCCTTATTGGATCGCTGTTCTCTGCCTGGAATAGAGGGATAGAAGTTTAAATGGGGGTTAATCCATGTTATTAGACACTCTGTATTTATACCGCTAAAACCGCTCCCGCGCCCCCTAGGCATTGTCGATTAATATTAACAGATAGACGGCTTCGCGCCTTGTAGAGTAGAATGAATTCATTAGAGAGAGAGGGGTAGAACAGTCTTCAGATTCTCCGGTCCAAAGCTAACAACAGAACAAATCCACCCTGATTTCCTGCCACCCCTGGTTGCTTGGAGCCCTAGGCCCGTCTGATTCCCTGCCGGCCCTATTCTGTCCTTGCTCAATGCGCCCGACGCCGCGTTAAACCGACCCATCCGCCAACCGGACCGACATATGGATCTCAAGCGCAGCCCCATTCGGGGTCGGCAGAGCACACTGCCAGCAGCAGAGCGTGCCTCCGAGCGGGCGGCTATGGCGTGTCTCGTCCTCTGTTATCACACTAACCTCAATAATATCTATAATCGGTCGATAGCCGGTAGACGGCCACTGCGCCACCAGCTGGTCCCCTGCACATTGGAGGGTCATGCCAGAATGGAAGCGCAATTCAACCCACGCGATGATCGGCTCATAGGTATGATCAAAGAGAAAAACCCGGATTCGTGTTGGGGTCTCTTCCCGGGCTGCAGCCTGGCAGCGCAGGCATTCGCGTACTGTAGCGGGGTTAGCTCTCGACCGGCGGCACTGGCCAGGGGACTTGAACACACCAGTTGGAATGGCTGGAGGCGCATAGTCTTAGCTAGTAGCAAGAGAGGGATGTAGCTGATAGTTGTGGAGGCAAGGTGTGAGAGAGCTGACTTGGATGGTAATCGGTATTGGTAGAGTAGGACAACCGTCAGCCAGGCGGATAAGTAGATTGGGAAACAATAGCCTGAGACAGCTGGCTGTGTAGTGAATGCTTGACTTTCGAGTTAGGCGGCCGGCTGGATAGTAGACTATCTTCACCAGATAGGGGATACTCCGCTAAAGGAAGAGGTGAAGTGAGAGGTAAAGGAAGAGGTGAAGGAAGAGGTGAAGGAAGAGGTGAAGGAAGAGGTGAAGGAAGAGGTGAAGGAAGAGGTGAAGGAAGAGGTGAAGGAAGAGGTGAAGGAAGAGATGAAGGAAGAGATGAAGAGGTGAAGTGAGAGGTAAAGGAACAGATAAAGTGAGAGATGAAGTCAGTGAAGCCGGTTCGCTATCTACTTCCTATTTCCCTCCCTGTAAAACATACCTGCAGCCCTATCCTCCTGCTTAACTTCTGCATGAAGACTAACTTGTGTTCCTCTTTAATACCCTATTACCAACCACCTAGGACAATAGATGGATCTTATATTCAATATATATTCACTGAATCTGACCTTCTAGTGTTCCTCTTCAATGCCCTGTTACTAACTATACCTTACTGATCTGCTACCTGAATCTAATACAGTGAGATATCATCACTTTGTGTTCCTCTTCCATATCCTATTACCAACCACCTTTGACCAATCAGTTACCGAGCCCTGAATCTGATACTGCCAGGCGTCATCACCTTGTGTTCACCTTCCATATCCCATTACCAACCACCTCTGGCTAATCAGTCACCGGGCCCTGAATCTGATACTGCTAGGCGTCATCACCTCGTGTTTCTCTTCTATATCCAAGACACATTCACGGATTCTGACCTCCTGGTATTTCTCCACAATACCCCATTACCAACCACCTTTAACTAATCAACCACCGAGCTCTCAATCTAATATCACCGAATCAATTGATTGATCAAGAAGGATCGTGCGGCTATTAAATTCCTGGATAATCTAGCTAGCCGCGTGTCTGTCTCTGAATATCTTTACTATGGTATGTTGTCTCTCCGCCGGACGCCTAGCAACAAAGCAAAGTACTAATAGATTTAGGCGTGCAATGAGTGTCTTACCGCCGCTACCACCGGACATTCCTCCCTTAGCCCAGCCATCCCTTTCGAAGACTTTGAGGGGGTCGCCGCTGTAGTGTCCGATTCTATATATATTCATTTCCATGACCGCATAACTTTTAAGTGTATCCTCCAACGGGTCTGGGCGATCTACAAGGCTCAGAAGCATCCTAAGGCCTTTACCGCTATGACTAAGATAATTGCCATCCACGGTTCACAGCGCCGGACAGCTAGCGGCCGGCCGACTGATTGCCAATAGATGGATTGTATCCTGCTTACACACAGGAACGCGCGGAACCACCTTATAAATGAAGTCTATGCTACTCTGGCGACTCGCGACGCTGCAGGAGGTCCTCCCTGGCCGGTTCCCTGCCTAAGGGCCAGACATTCAGACGAGGTTCGATGGGGTCTATCGCAGGCAACGTGCGCGAGGCAATCATGCAGGTCCTCAGAGGCCTCCATCAGCGCGACAGCACGCCCACACTGTTCTGTGCGGAATCCATTCCAGAGTGATTGTCTCCGCGGCTGTCCATCTCATTAGCTGCGGGTAATAAAGCCGGAATGCTGGCAAAAGTAGGTTGGGCAGTTTTTAAGTCCAACAGGGTGAGGTTCGACGCGGGAGAGCCTAGCAGGGAGAATTCAACCACATGGCCATTTCGGATAACAGTGTTGCAACGACGCACTTCACTGAAAGGACCTAAGTTACGTTGGGATGATGTGCTGACCCAGGATGATCCTACCTTGCGGATTTTCTGATGACTGAAATGATGGGGCTCAGTCAAGGGAAGTGGAGATCCTCGGCATCCGCAATTTCCGATAGCAGAACTTTAAGGTGCTATAATTTGAGATATGGGATAATATAAGAGTACATAGAGGACGACAGCTGCTGAAGTTCATGCGGCTGGGCCGGACATCGGATGATATACTACTATCGACCCAAGGTTAACTCATTAGAATATGTTCGCAGTGGCGTTGGTCATGCGATGGAGCGTCCACGGTACACGGTGCAAAAGAACCAAAACATGCACATACACGTACTTTCTCAGCCCTTTGATCAACTCTCTGAGGGCCCTCCATCCCTTTTCCAGCGATCTCAAGAGTGCTGCCGGTCTTGCTGTCTGGCGGATCAACTTAGACCATATCGCGGGTAGGGCGAGTGCCATACATGTTCCAGGGTGGTAAGTGACGATGGACTGACAGTGTTACCGCTTAATAGGCCGTTCCAGGCATAAGTATTGAGAGGTACAAATAATACTAATTCTAGGGGTTCATCGAGAGAGGCCCGGGTTCTTGTGGGTCCCCATTGTCACTACATTCTTACAGTACACTGGAAGGTATTGAAGTGTTCATGGTGATCTAGAAGTCAAAGTTTTGAGGCACTAGCCGACTCGGGCGGGGAAAACGCAGCGTGGGAGTGACTGCCAAGGAACCCCACAATAGACCGTACTCTCTGACGCTACATCCTAGGTCCAGGGATTTTCAGGGCGCTTACAAGGTTAGGGCTACCAGTCACCTTAGTGGCAGGAATGTCGAGTTCCGACTCGTTTATATCCAACGATTTAGTGACCAAGTCCCTAACCTGGGGCCAGTTTTCTTGTACTTCTGACGCAACAGCAATACATAGTGTCAAATTATTTTAAACACAAAATGAATGATTTACTCTCTAAATTTATCTCCTTGCTATTTTTCATGCGTATAGCAGCGTAACTAACCGAGCTTATGGCATTAGTCAGTTAATAGTTTACATATGTCTATCCTGGACTGGTTACCCAGCTGCTGTAAGATAACTTATTCTCGAGGCAAATATTAAAGATTCTGCGAACAGTTGAGCTCAGCTACGTTTCTAGAGCCCTATAAATAATGACCTATTCAGCTTCCCCGGTAACAAATTCTACTCTATTAAAGTTAGTTACTTTTGCTACTAATCTGGGTACCGATATAGTTTCCTTTTATAGAGTTATAGGGTTGCGGTTAAAGTATACTTTAGGTATGCTGAAAATTCGCAGTACATACAATAATAAGGATCGCGAATTTGTGAAGAATGAAAGTTCCCTAAGTTCCGTGCGTAAATATATAATACACACTCTAAATGGCTGCTATATTATAGCGAATGATTGAGGCCATGCTGCTTGCCGTGTCACAATAATTGCTACCTCGAGGTCTGATATTGCTCTAGTTTCGGCGTATCTATATCCTAGGCTTACTCTTAGATTGATCAACCGCGAGCCTGGTTTGGATGGCCTGGTGGAGTAGCTTCGATCGCATCTCGAGCCGCGATAATAGCTTTCTAGATGTCCGGCATTGCTCCCGTTTATCTCCTGGCAATATGTGACTGGTCCCTTGAGGCAATCAGAATATGCGTCCTGTAACACGGTCATGCAACCCTAACCTTTAGGTTTCGATGCTTAATATATCGTACATTTATCTGAGAACCTTACGAGTAGCCTGTTCCAGTTTCTGGCCGACCCTTCTAGACTCCAACAGCGCCTTCTAGCCGTTATGGTAAAAAGTAAAAACCCGTCTCGGCAACATGTGATATGACCTATTTTATGTTTTAACTCCCATCAAGTTACTCACAATGAGCGGCTCACGGACTTTGGCCCACCACTTTATCGGACTTGCGTTCTGGTCCATAGTGGAAGATTATTGAAATCTTAAGTATAGAGTTTTGAGTGAAACCATTGATGAAGACTCCAGGCAGTTGTTACGACCATTTCCCTTTGTTCACTCTGGCCATGGCTGGAACGATCCAGGTCGCGCACTCGTCACCGGGATCGGAAATACGATGTAATGGTACAGCCACGACTTCCTAAGTGTCAAGTATGCAGATGTCTGAATTACCGCGCAATCTACCGCTTAAATGGGACTGTGGCAAGGACTTGAATTCAATCTAAATCTATTAGAAAAATGGCTTTATCTAATGGTCAATCTTGGCCACTATTCCAGTGTTCGGAGTAGAGTGGGCAATGGCCAGGTGAGGGGAGGTTAAGGACCTCCAGCATAACCTGACCGCAGGTTAACGGTGAGGTTAAGCACCTTATTTTTACCTAACCGCGGTATAAAAAAAAGAGGTTAGGTTAATCTGATTAACCGTTCTTAGCGCTAAAAGCAATATACCTGGCCTATTTAGGCCTTGTCCGGTTAAGGTTCCGGTTAGGTTAACCGCATTAACCTTACTGTTTCTAACCAATCTTCTAAAAATCTATAATAGAAGCGTTATTTAATTTTTTAAAAAATATTAAAAATAAATAACTATATCTCTTATTCAAACTATCTTTATAAAAATACCTCTACTCTAGTGTGGCTGATAGAATTCTTATTTTTCTATAAAAGTTGGTGTTACCCAGAGATACGGCATGGAAATATATATTAATACATACCTTGTTCCCCGTTACCAGCATTAATAGTAGATTTTAGAGATAATCTCTATTATAGCTATTATATTAATTATTTAGAGCAATAGTATCCTTATCTACATCTTTAGTATTAACAGAAATGCTATATTTCTTATAAAATATTCCTTATTTCTAGTGTTCTTATAGTAATAGACACTGATGGTAGCTAGATTATCACGGGTTCTATCCCAACCACCACTAACCTTTATTAGATCTATTATATTTTGATAGTAACGCGACGCGTTCTATTTATTAATCTACTCAACATCATGTCCCCTGAAAATTTCTCTTTTCTATCTTCCCATGTTGATGCTATTAATAAAGCCTTGCTATCCATTATAGTATATTAATTCTATCCCTCCGATCTATATTCACAGGATACTATTGCATCATCCTCTTTAATCTCCTAAGTCTTTACTAATGGCGATAATCAGACAGAGGTTAATGACTGTTCTATTTTTTCTCTACCTCCTGAGGTTGCTTCTCTGCGTCTCTCCAAAGGCCGTAAGATTATTTAGTATCCCACCGAGCAAGAAAAGATTCCTATCTTTGAAGAATGGTGGAATACTACTACTTGGGTCCAGAAACAGAGAGAGGCTAAAAAACCATTACCTCGATTCAATCCTAAAAAGCACTCCTCTGTATGGGATAAATTCTACGAAGGCGTACAATTCCGGGATAGAACCCCCTATATCTTTTGTGTCTCATGTTCTTATCTACTCTAACATCTGTCAACGGAGCACACAGGGACCAGTTCAATAGCCTATCATGTCCGAAAAGGCTGCCCTAAGAAGTCGTCTTCTGTACCTTTCAAACGAACAGTAACTCAGATGCTAAGTGAAAAACCGGTAGAGTATCTGCTCTTCTTATACTTATCTTATACTAAGAGCTTTGATTTCTTAGGGCCCGACAACCATCTACACTAAACAAGAATTCCTAGACTAAGTCCTTCGATTTATTGTTACCTGCCGTCTGCCTTTTCGAACTATCGAGCATATCTAATTTCAACGAATAATCAATCTCGCCGCTGTCTTATCATCGCGCAGACTGTATATTCCGAATTAAAAGCAGATTAAGGAACAATTAATTGAGTTATCGGATGAAATCTATATACAGCTACTCTCGCGGTTCCCGGCGACTAGCAGAATATTAATTATACTTAACTGTTAGATAAGCCCGGATTAGAAAGCATTTCTTATACTTACTGGCTATTTCTTAACAAACAATCTTAATTACTATAAGATTATTCTAGGCTTCCAACTAGTATCCGGTTCTTATACAGGTAAAACCCTTATTACTATTGTTCTGTCGGTTCTTTATAAGTATAATCTATGCTATTATCTACTAGGGATAACAACCGACAACGCGAGCAATAACAGTACTATATTCTTCTCTCTCACAGAGCAACTTCGCGATAAACTTGATATAAATATCTAGATCTAGGATGCTATCGCCGACCCAGAGCTTTCTAAAATTCTTTAGACTCAGTATTACATCCTATGTCTTGCTTATGTTATCCAGCTCTGCGTTATCTCTTTTATAAATAAATTGCGGATCGCAGCTAAGAATAACACAGTCTCCTACACATGGGAGAACAGCGATAAAACACTTAAAGTATCTGGTAGTATTTCACGCGCTATTGAAAAGGTATGTATGCCAGCGGGCCGAGATTTCGGTTATGACCGAGAAGGTTGCTTCGATTAAGCTATCTAGAAGGATACTAGGGAAGCCTTCCTTAGTATTCTTTCGGTTATAACCGAAAAAGTGGCTTAGATCTCGCTACCTAGAAGGATGCTAAGGAAGGCTTCCTTAGTATCCCCTTAGTAAACCCGAATAAGTGTTGAATATTTACTAATATCTATTGTTATCCCAGATTAGTAAGATCGCTAAATTCGTGAATGCTAGCCCTTAACGTCGTGAAGAATTCTAACTTACTTAACAGCTGGAATTCGGGTCGATATACTATCTGCTTCTCGACTGCAAGACCCGATGGAACTCTTCTTATCTGATAATTCGACGTGCGCTGAAGCTCCGCTAGCTAATCGAGAGCTTTATCCAGCACTAGGATAATCGGAAGCTTGATTACCTGCGCCCTACACCGGTTAAATAAAAACAGTTAGAATATCTTCTGGAGCTTCTATATCCATTTTACATCTTCACGTCCTGCCTCTCGGAGAATACCGGCCCTACTGTCTATAGGGTATATAATATCTACAACGATCTGTTTGACTATCTAGATCTTACCATTGATTGTCTTCGGAATAAATAAGCCTCGTGGAAACAATAGATTCTTGAAGGCTTACAAGAAGCCCACAAGAAACTCCGGAAATACTATCAGCGAATATATTAAGTAGAGGGTTATATCTATGCTATTGCAACAATTCTTGATTCTACCTCCAAGCTTGAGAAGTTCAAAACAGCTACGTGGCTAGACGATGACACTGATTAGTATTAAAAATATCGCACTGTTTTTGAGAAGGTGTTCTATTTCTACCGCAGTTAGAATCTAAGTATTAAGACGCTGTCGACTGTTTTAGACCTATTATTAGGACTAAATAAGGTATTTTACCATCTATCGAAACGACGAAGACTCGCTACTTCATCAGAGACCTTTAAGGAGCTTAAAGCCTATCTTAATATAAAAGGTAAGTCGTACTTTAAATAGATCTACACTCTGCTTACTGTCGATAAGGCACTACCGGTTAAACTGATATTCTTGCCTACTGGAAATCTCGTCGTAACCAGTTCCTAATTCTCTATTCTATGGCAAGAGACTTCTTTACGGTCGCAACTAACGGTGTCAGTGTCGAACGCCTCTTTAACAGCTCTTAAGATATCTGTTACTATCGCCGGAGTTGGTTATATCCCGACATTATTAAGGCTATTATGCTGCAGATGTGTACCGATCGCTTTACCATTAATAAGGAATATCAGCAAATTCTTGATGAGGTTAACCCCGACTCCATTGTCTTCGCACACAGGGAAGAAAAAGATAATACAACCGAAGCGCTTTTGTATATTAGTAACAGTGAGGATATAGATGATATAGATAAGGATCCGAAGGATGGATTACTACCAGAACCTATATATACTACCCGGACTGTTGAAGAGTCGCGATCCCTTCGAAATCATCAACGACGCCCTGGACAGTATAAGAAATAGAGAGTAGATAATAGATATCCTTTTAGTATGTCGAAGTAGAATATTTCAATTAATTAATTTTAAGCAGTAAATTACATCACGGGATCACAAGAGTATTAATACTAAAATAATAACATGTATTATATACGATAAATTATAGAGGTAACAGAGATGTATTAATTACTATTCAACCTGCGGTTAGTAACCTCACCGGATTAACCTCCCCTTCCTCACCGGCCGGTTAATCCGGTGAGGTAGAACCTTTACCTTTAACCTGACTGTACCGGTCCGGTTATTAGGTTCTTCATACCTTAACCTGACCTGGCCGGTTATGGTCAGGTTATGGTGAGGTACAACGGTCAGGTTAACCCACTCTAATGATAACCTTGACAAGGGCGACTAGAGAATATGTTGTTGGGTATTCACTAATTGAAGTGACAACAGTGGGCCACATGTAGAGGTAGCACGTTATTGGCTATCACTAATAAACTCTTTTACAAGACTTAGGCCAAAATAACCAAAACAAACAACCCCTAAAATAATTTAATAATAAGCAGCATCTAACTATATACAAAGTATCACTTTAAGAGATACATAAACTAGAATAACGCTTAGAAGAGGAAAAACAGTTACAGGAAGAGGAATAGTAATTTAGAGAGTAAGCCGAGGGCTGACTTAAGCTTTAGACGCAATAAATAATACTTCCACTATAATTCTCTATAAAGATTTCCGTCGCTTACGTATTGCCGAATTTTGCGATGAATCTCTCCGTTACTCGGCGATTTCTTGTTTAAATACTTGTTACGGCACCACCAGGGGTCAGTTACGTGAGGGCGGCCACGCTAGGCAGAACCACTGGGCAATGACAACCAACTGAACCCCGCAACAAAGAGATGCCCGCAACTTGCCTGTCACTCAGCCCGCGGCTCAGTGATCATAGCCTGAGCGCTAAACCGGATCAGGAAAGGCCACAAGAAGATCAAGTACATGTGTACCTCTACGAACTTGATTTTCTTGGAGCCGCCGAACCACCCAATCGGACACCACGCTGAATGCAAGTGATAGCACGATCGCACGATCGCAATATCGCAACGCTCGACAAAGTGCTATCGAGCTACCATCCGACCAAACTACCACATCTATCACCACCGGATCGAAAGGATATAAGGACACTCATTACCATGTACTTAGATAGTTCTTGTTTAGTTCTTCGCGTTGAATACAACTGTCAAAGATAACCATATCGTTGTCAATGCTAGTACGATTCGTCAACACTCTTATCACAAGTGGATATACGTATCCCCTTGGCCTTGCTTCTATCTTTGCTGCCTCGGATCTCAGGACCATCGTGTTAGTTCTCCAGAACCTCTTCGTTGTTCACAGGGGCCGTCTTGCTCCTAGGATAAGTATTAGTTACTCCTCGGACCAGTGGATTCTAGTCACCTTCGTGCTTGAACTATAACACTAGCAGGTTACGCAGCTTAGACGGATACCAGGGTTTGATAATACTCTTCTATAAGCGTAGCCTTTAATTCAGTACCTATATTTATCTTAAATAACTAGGGCTTCGCCCGCAATAAATAGAAATAGAAAGTATTACCGTTAAGATAAAGATTAACTACTTACTAACGACGGCCTAGTAGTAAGACCTCAAACCCAGCTACAAGTTAATAGCGGCCGTGAAGCCCGTGAAGTTATCCAGTAGGAAATCAGAGATAAAGTATCTCTAATTCCGGCAACGCTAACAATGCTTAGGCGTTTATATTAGCTATCACTAGTCTTTAGACCATCCTTTTCATCAGCAAGCATGATTAGCTTGTTTCTTTTCCTAATCTCTCTAACTTAAGCTTCTCGTTCACTCCTTTGTTTCGTCAATATGAATGTTTCTATGTCTACTATTGACATGCTATTGTGACAAAAGTCGAAGCAAAGAAATTATCAAAGCCACACCGGTAGCTAGGATACTCTAGGTTCTCACTATGAAGTCTGACAACGTCGTTAAGATCATTAACAGACATCTTAAGCAGAGATGGCTGAAAGTGGTTAAGCTTAAAGCTAGTGCCCAGTAAAGCTAATCAAAACAAAACATGATGCCACGAAGAGAGGAAGCAGGGGAAAGATCGTACAAGAACTTTCTTTGCATCGAAAAGCTAGCAGCTAGACGACGCTCTTTCTCCTTGGGGATGCGATACCCAACGGGAAGGTGGTAGTTTCGGTGGCGTAAGGCGTTTGGCTCGCTAAAGTTTAAGGTTGCTTAGGCACACCGATGATAATAGGTAGTTCTATAGCTCAAACAATATGAAGTAATGGTGGACAGGCGCCGCTTTGCAGCAAGGAACTCAGGATACCCGAATAGACAGTGTCAAGTTTGACTAGCACATAAGACATCGTCCCTTTATACCCGAGATTATCGGAAAGCATGTAGACTCAACCGGACACATGCTGTCCCAGATTGACACAGTTTGATACGTACTTGCATATCAAATGCGCGGTGTGCATGTCGAACACCCGAGTCCTAATGACTTAATGGATTTCTTCTCTGGAACATAGACCCTTGGTGCATTAAGGTAAGCTGATCTAGTTGATGCTGCGCCGTCTTACATTTCCTTTGTTTCAATTTTACAGGAACAAGAAGAGTCGTCGCCCTGCTACCCCCATTGATCGACATCCGATATCAAATACGGATTCCGCCCATTTGATCACTATCACAGGCGTCTGCTCCACTTTCGATAAGAAGCCTTGCCACTGCCTCATGGCCATATTGCGAGGCCCATGAAAGCGGTGTCCGGCCGTATTGGTCAGCACTGTTGACCTCCGCCCCTTTCTCAATAAGAAGCCTCACCACGGCTTCGTGACCATCCTCCAGAGCCCAGGCAAGAGGTGTCCATCCGTATTTGTCTCTGAAATTGACATCAGCTCCTTTATCGATAAGAAACCTCACGACTTCAACATGGCCGTACTGTGAGGCCCATGAAAGCGGTGTCCGGCCGTATTGGTCAGCACTGTTGACCTCCGCCCCTTTCTCGATAAGAAGCCTCACCACGGCTTCGTGACCATCCTCCAGAGCCCAGGCAAGAGGTGTCCATCCGTGTTTGTCTCTGAAATTGACATCAGCTCCTTTATCCATAAGAAGCCTTGCCACTGCCTCATGGCCGTACTGTGAGGCCCATGAAAGCGGCGTCCAACCAAATCTGATACCGGCGTTGAGCTCCGCTCCTCCATCAATAAGAAGCCTCACTACTTCCTTATGACCATTCATTGACGCCCGTGAAAGTGGTGTCCATCCATCTCGGTCACAAGTATTGACCTCAGCTCCTTTGTCAACGAGAAGCCTTACAGCCGTTTGATGGCCATTCTCAGAAGCACGCGAAAGCGGTGATCGTCCTCCTCCATCTCTATGATCAATGTCCGTTCCGGTCTGAATGATGAGCTTGGTAATAGTGTCGCGCCCGTCTTGAGCAGCCCAAGACAGCGGTGTCCGATTCTCGTACGCTTTGAAATCTTTTCTATTGTTCAGGCCCTCTGTAAGATCCATACCGTCGTATATATGCGATGGCAACATTAAAAGAGCAGCGACAGTGTCCTTATAACCGCTCGCTAACGCAGCGAATAACGGGTACCTGTATCTCTCCCCAGGAGCACAATCTTGCGGGTCCTCTTTGAGCCTGATGCGGACGAGCTCCGAGTAGCCGTTGTCCGCGAGAACATAGATCAGGCTTGCATCCTGGGTATATCTGCGAACCTTGAATTTTTCAAAGGCGTTGCGGATTTTGATCCAATTGGAAAGTTGAAAAGCAGACAAGAAGTCTCCTTGGGGAAGTAACTTGGCGGCAATGTTGGCATGGTCGAGGATGTATTGACCCGCGTATTTTAGAAAAGGAAGCTTGTTCAAGGTCCGCGTTGTCCAGTCCGAGCTTGGAACTGAGGCCAGATTTCTGAGCGATGCGTCTACCGATGGATGGTTCATGTAGAGGCAGCAACATTGTGTGAGCCTTTCATGACCTAGGCCCTCGTAATCCAGCCCGATCTCAGGCCATAATTCACACAAGCCCTTGTCTTTAATAAGGAAGTCTCGGACAGACTCATGCACGAACTGCACAGTTGGCTGTTTGGACTTTGTAACTTCTGCTAGCCCCTTTGAAGAATGAACGACATACCTATCGAACTGGTTCAAACCCACGCTTGAATCGGATATGGTGATATCTGGAACTTGGCAATCAGTGAGACCCACGAGTGACAAGCCACTCCACATCGCATGATAAAACTCCTTTGGTCGTAACGGGCGTTTTGCGTACAGAATCCAAAGAATGCAAAGAAGGAGAGCCTCTATGTCCTCACTGTCGCGTCTCAAAATGTCCTTGAACAATTCACTAAGGTCACTCGGTATCTTAGCAAGTCTCTTTCTGAGGAACATCGCTCCATGTCGATCCTCCTTGTTAAGTATATCGATAACCAAAACTAGCCACATGAAGACGCCCGCCGCTTTTTCAAGAAGCGTAGATCGCAGCTCTTCGGCAAGTAATGGGTCGCTAATTCGTAGACGGCTAGCAGCGTAGGTCTCTAAGTCTTTAGCATGGCCTGGCTGATCCTCCAGTGTCAGACGGATCCCTTGTCGAATGTCAATATATGGATAGTGTCGACTAGAGAAACATATTCGAAACGGGATCCCCTTAGCTGAACATTGTTCCGTGAGGTCTTCAAAGAACTGGACCATATCAATAACTTGTTGTTCGTCGCATTCGTCAAGACCATCGACGAAGCAAGTAAATTCGCGTAAACCAAGTTGGGAGACCGAGTTATAAAAAAGGTCTTTCAGGCTGTTCAAGGGAGGACAACCACTAAGTCTTCCAGGAACAAGCTCGGGATCGTCGAAGATTGCCTGGAGGTCTGGATAACCTTCAAGGAGCTGAAGTAGCAAGGACCGATACATTCCGAGGACGGTCTTTTCTAGATCCTCACCCCTCGCATTGAAGAAAAAGGAAGCTGTGACACTGTTCTTAGATTGCGCCCTTCTCCTCATGCGCTCGTGTGCAAATTTCATAATTGTTGACTTGCCGGCACCTGGCTTACCCCTAATCCACAGGAAACCACGGTGCTGTGTCAATGCAGCTCGATCGAGCCAATCCTTGTATGTAGGATGGCTAATAAACCAGTGGCACGTCTTAGAATGGGCGGCCTTGATGTTCACTCTGCGGGAATCAATCCGCTCGAACCTAAGGGAATTTAACAAATGTTGCCGGCGTTCATCGCACGGGCCATCGACTGCTTAGAATGAGCAAAACTGGTTTGAGGGCCCCAAAACACGGATAGGACTTACTCAAATCATCCTTGCACCTCTTATTTGTATGCGTGTGAGTCACAGGTATCTCCTCGAGAAGTTCCCGGGCGTATGCCGCCGCAGTTGCTGCGGCGTACCTCTGCCATTCTTTACTCTTATGAGAGTCTGAGTAATCACAGACACCCCGGATCGGAAGGCAGGGAAGAATATCAACCAGTCCAGCAGTCTCCATTTCGAAGCATATGATGTCCAATTGTCGAGCTACGTTATCTCGAGTCGTGCCACTTCTCATGACCTGGTTCCCCGAAGCTATTGCGCCGTAGTGGATTATTATCTCGGTCCCAATTCGGCTACTCCGTTTCACTAGCTTTGACTGATCGCATCCATCACAGCCATGGGTACCAGGTTCGTGGTCATATGTCGCGTGGAAAAGACGGTCTGGCATTGTTGGGCGACTATATGCGGGTTGGCGACCTAGCTTCTGTTGCAGGATTGTTGGGACTCGACTGGGACTCAATTCGTGCTTCGAGCGTAGGGCAGACACAACCGTCCCAAGCGACTGGTGAGGAATCCTGGGTACTGCTGTTCGCAATAGGTGTCCGTCGTCGATAACTTTGCCAAGATCACACTGCATCACTCTTGTTCCAACAACGACATCACCCAAACGCAGATCAGCTCTACTTGGTACACCGCCACCGATCCCTACCATCATGCAGATGCGAATCCTTGGGAACGTTCGCAACATGTTGGTCGCGACTATCGCTGCATTGTTTGTGCCATACTGCCCGTCCGGTAAACACGCAACGACCACATTGTGCTCCTTGATGTGCCCGAGGACGTAGGTATTGCTGTCGTCTGTATGCTTTGACAGGGGTTCGTGGGTCTCGTCCAGCATAGCCCGAGCTGCTGCCATTTCTATATGCAGTGCACAGATCCAGCCGACTGTGTACCAGTCATGCCGTGGATTCGGAAGACCACCGTGGATCGTCTTCTGTCGCTTCGGCTGGTGCGATAGAATCGTCTCGGGACGCTCGTTAACGTCTAATACATCCTCGTCCATTCTGACTAGACGCAGTTTCAGCAATGATCCAGGGCGACGCTATATTTCTGGAGAGCCGACCAAAAATATCAAGGGATCCCACCCATGAGACAGCGACAACTTTGAAAGATACTGATGTATTAAGGCTTATCGAGTTTGGCAGAGCTGGCAGAAGGAAATACACTGAACGGATGCCGAGGGAGTCTAAACTACCGCGTATAATACCGCTTAATCTGGATGGTTGCAAGGACTTGAATTCATCTAGATCTATCAAAAATGATGGCCGTATTTATGATTAATCTTGACCGCTATTTCGGGGCTTGATGGTCCGCATCGGTGTCTTTGGGCGAGGTGCAGGGGCTGTTGTTATACCCAATCTGTATGGGCGGTAAAGCCCTGGCAGGCAATACGAGCCACCCTGGTTTGGCATATGCACAGCCTCACGACGCCCTGGTTTGAGACAGCCTCGTCCAAACAGAACAGGCGCGATACTGTATGCTGGTGACCACTTCATAGCGTACGTCGTAGTCTACAGATCGAGTCCAACAGAGAAAATTCACCTACTTGGAATATCTTTATTCCTTTATTCAGGAATGTTCAACCTCAACAAGGTTACACTAATTACCTCGCACATATTCCCGTCTCCCCCGCCTAGGCATATACACCTAACACCGAGTTGCAAATCATCAACAACACAATCACCAAGTACTATTCATCAATCGCGGGTAAGGCCCGGCGGTCTTTGGAGCATCCATAACCTCGAGGCACGTAGCCCTTGGCGTGGGATGGCAGACGTGACCCAGCACCGGGCAGATACGCTATGGAAGTTTCATATCTGCGCCAGGATCAACAAGCAATCGGACCAGCTCAGAATAACCTATTTCTATCGCCACCTGGGCTACTGTTCTGCAGGAAATGTTGGCAGTGGCTTTGAATCTCTGGGCTTATTTTTCTCCTGACGGCCGCCCAGATCGTGGCCGCAACATTGGCATCTGACCGTGGTTCAGGAGCAGCATGACCAGAGGAACATTGCCTAGCCTCGCAGCCCGGATAAGTGCAGTTAAATCCTCCGCTCCTAACCATCGCGAAAATTCAAGTCAGAGTCCCTATAGGAGGGGATGAGACGGGAGAGACGGCTTGCATTTTACGAAGTTGCAGTGCACGCGGCGTGCAAGAAAGATACTGACAAGGTGGTGTCCTGCTGGCACCCGCTGCTCGACTATGAGCGAGAGGGCTCTGATGTACGGCACGTGGTCCGCTTTCAGCATGAAAATTCTGACGAAATCCTGGGCTCTTCCTTTTATCGATCTCAAAGGGACCGCGTCCATCTCGTGAGGAGGCACTGAAATTCGTTCAGCGCCGTGATCCAGACAGAGATGGACAAGACTGAGACGTCCATTCTCTATAACCCGGTCCAGAGTTAATAGAGGGGTTATGCGGGAAATGCATAGTCGAATCTGTTAAATCATCACCTATCTGATCAAAGACAAGCATCCGGATACTTGGCTCAACCAAATAGCAGAGGACCTGGAAGAACACATCGCCGTCATACTATTAGGTATTGACGTTTTTGATCCGAAGTCACCTGCTTAAAGCCTGCCGTCATGGCGACAAGAGATGAGAAGTACCAGCATGGTATATGATACTTGCACATCAATAGCCATCGCGAACTGCTGTCCCATTTTGAACTCCAAGCCAGTAAAACAGCCGAGGCCGCGTCTAAAATGCGATAACAGACTTCTGCCGCCAGACTGGTCATAGTCATAATCAATGAACGGGTCGATTTTGAGCCTATCGCGCATGCGGCCGCCGTCAGAGTGAGACGGAGTATTCGGTGGAGGAGACTTCTCTGGACTTAGCTTGGCAGCAGCCGTTGGTGCATCTTAACCATCGTCTGCGCATCTTGGATTATTGACATAATCATCCCCGTCTGAGACTCAGTGTCGGCCCATGTCTGAATTTAGTTCTTGACTTAGCATGTTCCAAGCGCTCCAGCAATCTTGTCGTACCGGCTCGCAGGTCTTGTAGCTGCCTATACACTGTAGGCTCCGCACTCCCACCCTAGGCTCCTAAATCCCGATTTAGAGGAGATGTATCCGAGTGAGGATGAGAGTTAGTCGAGCCCTCTGACCCCCTTCTAGTATCATGAGAGCGAACGGCCCAGAAGGACCGCCCAGCATTCGCGTAGAGTACCATATATGCGCCAACAGAGTGCTTGCTCATCGGTTTCTCAAAGAGGATTTGATTGAAGGATCACCAATATGCCATGCATATAGCATATTTTCTCCTCTGTTCACGAGGCGCACAGCAGAGGGCGGGCATTGATTTGGTTCCTGCACGGACTGGGACGCGTAGACGCGTCAGTTGGTGGTTGCCTGAGGCCTGAGGCCATCCACCTTTCATAGGACCATAGCTGAGCACCTTTCGGTTTCAAGGGTCGCTTACCTTTACTCTTTGAAAGTAAACGGTTCGATTAGTGGGGATGGTAAATTTATTCATGGCATTCCGTTAAGGACTTTATCGCGTGGTGACATGCGTGAAGCTCCCATGTGAGCAGCCAAGTAACAAGACAAGGTCAACCACTGGTCACGACCGTCGGAAACAGTTGGCCAATGTACACTGTCAAAATAAGCGAAAAGCTTATCGGTGAAACCCTGTCTGCCTTTCTCAGTTCTTGGCGCTCAGCGTCGGATAGCGCCGTTGCAGTGGCCACACCAACGCTGTCTCTGGGCACTGTTGCCTCTATCCAGCACAACTGCCCGCGAGGAAAGCTTCGGGGTTCTACAGTTAAATATAAATATCGGACGACAGAGACCGTTCATAATAGTCCACACTGAAGTTCCGTATGTTTTCCTGATGCCTGAATGTGGAGAACATATACATGCTTTTTCACTTCTGTACTACGCTTGTGCTGATAAGTTATCAATGAAGTCACGCTCTTTTCCAGGTCTGTTGCCTGCGTTCAACCGCTGGACGGTACCAGCGCAGGGTTCTACTAGAAGCAGCGGCCGTTACGGCTAGCAACAGGACCTGGCATGCCATGAAATATTATAGTCCGTGTAAAGGTATATTCATTAAGCCTAAGGATTATTCAAGTCTGTTCTATCCTTCCATCTCCAAAGATTGTCACCATATTCCATACAATGAGTTCTCAGGCGTGGGGAACTGTGCAGTAACGCCGTGCCATAGCACGCGAATTCTTAGCAAGGGCATGAATAGGGACTGACCAACGAACTGACACTGTTCTATTCTGTATGCATGCAAGTGTAGGAAAAAATTTTCGGGCAGAATATATAGGGGCTAAGATGTCACAGACATAGAGCGTGGTTAGTCGATTACCAGTCGCTCAACCGATGGCTTAGGTCCTTGATAAGAGAGATAGCCGCATACATTACTCAACCTCCTACCATCCCCGAGCATAACGTACGGCATTGGGTGACTACCACTCCAGGGTCCAACGGTCTCCAGTCCATGCCAATACGTCGAATCCTGAAACAACTAAGGTCTGTTTCGGCTTGTCAAAGTGAATATGTCTGCGATGAACAGGGCGACCGTTGAACTTGACAGCACGGCCCACGAATTCAACACCCAAGATGGTGATATTCCTCAGGCTGTTGCCATCAACCCATCCCCCTTGGCTAACAACAGCCTCGAGCTTCCTCTGTTGGACGGTGAATTCCGCAGTAAGGGTAGCGTCTGGTTGGACGCTCACACCATCGTCCAGATACAAGTCACCGGTAGCTTCGCCATTCTTATCCAGGGCCACGAGCACATCCCAGGGACTCTGTCGCGCATCTCTCGTCGTGAGTGCAGGCTGTTGTAGCGGGAGGACAGACCCGCCACGTACAAAGACCGGAATGTGGCCCAGAGGAGCATTGATGGTTGTGTTCGCCTGAGATGGCACTGGCACGGCGGTCTGGTTGTACCAATCATACCATTTTTCGCTACCCTCAATCAACCCAGGGAGGACGCCATTAACTGACGTTGCTCCAGGCTCAAGGACGGGAATGACCAGAATAGAGGGTCCTAATAGGAACTGTCGATCTGCGCCGGCGAGGGATGGATCGTTAGGAAATTCCCATGCAAGAGCCCTCATGACCGTGTGTCCTGCGGTATGAGCGTGATAGAAGAGAGTGTAAAGGTACGGCAAAAGCTGGTACCGGACAGTCATGGCTGTCTTACTTGCATCAATAACAGAAGCCCATGTATATGCCTCCTGACTGATGGCCCCGAGAATATTATGGTTTCGGTAGAAGGGGAAGAATGCGCTCAACTGCATCCAGCGGTTGCATAGCTCCATATCAGTATTATCCGCAAAGCCACAAGTGTCGGAACCAAACATCGGGACACCAAGTAGTGACATTTGGAGAGCCTGCGGGATCGAAAAAGCCATGCTTGGCCAGTTAGACCAGTTGTCGCCACCCCAGTGCCCAGCGAAGGCACCGGACCCAGAAAAGGTAGAGCGGGCGATGATGAATGGGCGGTGGCCAGGGAAAATTTCAGACAAGGCCGCATAGGTGGCCTTGATGATGCCATGGCCCCAAAGGTTGTGCATGTCATATTCCAGAGTGCCCTCGGCGTGGGTGGCATTGGGTGAGATGGCAGCGACACCCAAAGGGCCCTTGACGTTGTTGATGGCATACGGGGGATAATTGACATCACGGAAACCAGGAGTAGGGGTAGTGCGGACATAGGAAGCGGTGCTTGTAGAGGTGGTTGCAGGATAAGCGCTGGAGAACGAAGCAAGCGCTGAAGATGCAGCGGCAGCCTCGGTAGAGTTGGTGACATTGAAGCCCTCAGGGTACTTGAGCACCGGATTCCTAGTCTCGCCAGGGAGGGAAAAAGGGGGATGCACAGGGTTGAGGTGGAGGTTGCCACTTCCGCAACTTCCAACACAGAAAGAGGATATTTCGCTCATGTCAACCCATGCTCCATCATACGCGGTCTTCTGATGGTAAAGGACCATTTCATCGATCCACCATTGCTCAGCGCCTTCAGATAACCAGTCAGGAAAGACAGTGTACCCAGGCCAGACCGAACCAATATAGAGGCTACCATCCGGATTCGTCAGGAACGAGCCAGTTTTGTTGCCCCTCTCGAATGTCGGATATCTGGCAAGAAGTAAGCACGTTGATATCGATGGATGGAAAGCTGACTTACGCATCACTCTCAATCTTGGGGTTGGGAATGTAAATGGCAGAATCAAATATGGGAACATAGTGTCTGCCACCCTCGTGGAGACGCTCAAGGAATCTGTTACCTGCCTCGTAATCAAACCCGACTGGCTCATTTTCAAAGTCCCGGTACCGTAGCATCCAATCAATATCAGTCCTTGAGTTTCGTCAGTCGGGTGGGCCACACGCGGTTGTGAGTAAACAAGCAAAGGTAATGAAAGAAACCATAGCCCTCCCCGTCAGACAGGGAGCGCAAAAAAAAAAATCACCTACCAAACCGTTTCAAGTGGGATTCCGAATTTGATGTGATTATTCACAACATCCTCAAGGTCATTCCAGCTCTTGTATCCCCACCGGCATTGATGAAAACCAAAGGTCCAGTATTGTTGCAACGCAGGCAGTCCTACAGCTTTCAAATATGACGTGGTCACCTCTGGTTGTGTTGGACCTGAAAAGAAGTACAAGTCAATGCTGCCACCAATGGCCCGCCATGTGATCCCGTCTGGTTGCAGGACAATGTCTTGCCCATGCGCATTCCGAGAGTAGACTCCGTGAGAGAGAGAGGTGTAGGTCTTGTTCGGTTCGACCTCATTGGTCGTCACTAATGTGAGATCACCGGAAGGAGACTGGGTAAAGTACCGGGTCTCCAGATAGAAAGGATGTGTGCCGTAGACATTGCTTCATATAACGTTAGTGAATTCAGGGGAGAACACCCGAACAAAGATGACGGGGAAAGAAACCACATACATATCGACCGTGGCGCCAGCATCGGCTGCGTAGAAGGTCTTTGTGTAATTATTGCCCAGCCTGAAAGCATGGACAGACTCGCCCAGTCCATATATATTGTAGTTCTCTGGGAGCTGACTTGTAAACTCAATAAATTGGCTTTCAAAGACTAGCTTCTTCCCCTTGGTAGAGAAAAGAACGTCCTTTGTCGACTTTCTTAACACCTCGAACCCAAAACTTGGCTCATTGGTCCAGGAGAATTCCAAGTCGGAGTCGACATTGGACTCTTCCAATCCAGGTTTTGCTATCACCCCCGGGGGGATGATATACTGAGTTGCATTCTCACCGATGTATGTTGGCACGATCTCAACGTGCAACCGATCTGTTGTCTGGTATTCGACCGTGAGATTCAGGGAGCCGATATCTGTGCCATAAACGTTGCACGCATTGCCTGCCAGAGACAGTAAGGCTGTCAGCCCGGAGGCTGTCTTTTTGACATTAGACGCAACATAACCGGTGCAGGCTGCCTGTGCATCAACAGCCAATGGATCCCTAATATTGGGAAGCACGGGCGGAGCTTCGTTCGCCGACACAGGAAGTGTGTATTGAGGGCCGAAGGAAGATGAGACCGCTGGGGTGGATTGTGCCTGGGCCTTGACCATAAGCCAACACACAAACAGCCGGCCCAAGGTCTCCTTACAGTTGAGTGAGGGGCCCATGGCTCGATACCGATGCCAGAAATTAAGAAAGCAAGAGTAAAAGGTCCTTTTTCAGATAGGTCGGGTTGCTCTATATTTTCGAGAGGCTACACTGTTACCATCGAGAAAAGTGGTGTTGAATATATAGTGCCCAACGAACGCACCAACCCAGCGTATTCCGAGCCAGAAATCAACATTTGCCGTATTTGCGCTACGCCAAGACATACCACTGCGAGTTGCGTTTCACAAGCTACATTAACCGCTGGAAGGGCTTGCAGCATTTCCTGCGTACTTCATGCTTTAGCTCCAAATCACGGAGTAATATCGGTCTCCCTCCAGTCAAATGGAGATGTTAGGAACGCTGGTTGGGTAGGCATTAACTGTGGGGTATGTTCTGTAGTGGGTCGCGCGGGATACGGATGATCACCCCAACGCTGCAGAGATTCTCCGAAATTTGCAGCTCGGGGTTCTGAGTGCAGTCGAGATCCACTGATAACTTCATGTTGTACTGCGTCCGCTCAAGGTTAGCCAATGGTATACTCGGCATCAGGACACAAGAGACACGAGACGCCGGCAAGCTTTACACTGGTTATCATACAAATACAACAGTTAAGTTCTGTCGGTCCCGAACGCTCGTATCGACATTGTGAGCCCCTTCGGTAAGCCGGTATGGCCGTTCTGTCATCACCGCTTGTTGAATATGATGGAACCATCAGCCATTGCATTTACTGGAATACAGCTTGCTCGGCAAACTTAACGTCTCGGATACCTCCTACCCGCGAAAGAACGGGCTCGCGCGGCGTACTTGCAATCCCCTTCTAATCCAGGAATGAATACAGACAAAGTTGAATATGAGACCGATGAGGCTAATTTCCAACCAACGATCAGTCAAGGAACCTAGCCGACGAGGGCAGAAATGGAATCCTGCAATATTCAAAGAAGGAAGGGCATTTCGTTCTATGTGTGGCATAATGTGCCGCGTTCCATTCAGTGGTGTACACAGGGTCAGGACAAGCGACTCCGGCCATAACCACCTAAATTATCCAGGACTTGCCCGATGCAGCAGGCTGATAGCTTGGTGATCCCATCATCTGGAACTGGCACCACAGCCCACTGACTAGTTAAGTTTGTAGGAGTGACCACAATAACCCATTATCCGGAAAGACACTTTCAGTCCGTGTTTAGATCGTTTGCAGAGGCAAAGAATCGTGTTTTCCGGAAAACGGGCCACCAATAGAAATATCCATTCCGCCACTCCTAGCAGTGAATGGTGGCTGGATTCGTTTTGTTTCGAGGACAACGTTCAGAACACGGAGCTACATTAGTTCGTCTTCTCCCACGTTCGCACATTGTGTTTCCCTCAAATATTCTCGCACTCCTTTATCTAAAACGCCCCGATTGAGAGGCGCAGAGTTTTCTTCACGCCTGCTTCACTACAAGCATCCGAAATTGAGTGCCTGCGGGAACTGAGGTCAACATGAATCTCAAGCAGTCTATGGCAGCCCTTCTATGGGCGTCGATGGTGGTTTTGGGGGAGAGTAGCCCAGAACCGCGACCGGCGGCGGATCCATTCGAAGTCTTTACGATCACGGCAGACAACATTACGGCCAGACTCATCCCGTACGGAGCTCGCCTGATTTCTCTACATGTACCCGACAAGGAGGGCACCCCGCAGGATGTCGTTGTCGGCTATGATGACCCAACCCAGTATCTCAACGATACCCAAACCAGTCATACCTACTTTGGAGCTGTCATTGGCCGTATTGCCAATCGCATTAAGAACGGTTCATTCACCCTGGACGGAACTGAATACAACATCCCTAAAAACCACGATGCCCTGTACACCCTGCATGGCGGAAACGTTGGCTACGATCAGCAAAATTGGACTGTGACGGCTTACACGTCTTCTTCTGTGACATTTGCTCTCTACGACAATGCGGCAGAAGGCTTTCCAGGTGACATTTTCACTCATGCGACATACACCGTTGACTCCAAGCGAACTCCGGATAACCCCCAGGGATCCCCAAGGCTGGTGACGGAGCTGATCTCTCTCGCTCTCACCGAATCTACTCCCATCATGCTTTCAAACCACATTTACTGGAACTTGAATGCGTTCAAGCAACCCACTATTCTTGACGATGCCTGGCTTCAGCTTCCGTTATCTAGGAGGTTTATCGAAACAGACAGCAATCAAATTCCTACCGGCGTTATCGCCATCGTTGAGGATAGCGACCATAACAGCATGGACTTTACTTCCGGTAAGACTATTGGTCAAGATATATCCTATACTGAAGGGTTGTGCGGACCTGGTTGCATCGGCTACGACCACTGCTTCATCATTGACCGTGATTCCCTCTATGCCACTGCCGATGACAATTTGGTTCCGGCACTTCGATGGCACTCCAGCACCACAGGGATCAGCATGGAGGTTGCGACCAATCAGCCCGCAATACAAGTCTTTACGTGTCTGAACATGGACGGAACAATTCCTGTTAAGCCCTCTCAGGTGGAGCGTAACGGAAAAGACAAAGAGGCCGCTGGGTCTGTTGAGAAATACGGCTGTCTTGCGATTGAGCCTGAAGGCTGGGTTGATTCTATCAACCATCCTGAGTGGGGCCAGGACGTGGTCTACTCTCCAGGGGACCTTCCAGCCATTAACTACGCGACCTACACTTTCGGTACTATCTGAAGCGGTCAGGATTCGACCCAGGCAGGTCCAACCGCTTCAAAATTTTCATTCTGGGACAGAAATACCGTGGCCGAGTTATATGTGCTTACTTCTGCTTTGCACAATGGGCGGCGTGGATTTTTGGTTATGTCTAAATGCTGGACTTATATTCTGTGCGATAAATCATATGTTTGTTGAATATTGAACCCTCTGCTGCCGCCAAATGTCCCCGTCTCAGTCAACGCCAGACCCTATGCAAGGAATCCTCTACGGTAACCATCGGACGCAGAGAAACCTGAAATCTAGGCACGATTAGGACTACCGTCCTCTGTCCGTGGACGAGTATATTACCCACGATCAAATAGAGCGCTCCGCTGGCCGGCGTGCCCGGTATTTCAATGGGATATGTAGGCACAACTTGGGGATTTAGAACATGGGCGATTGGGAATGAGGGACCATGTAGTTAAGCTGCTTGGAGATCGGAATATGCCTGCCGAACTGCATCCTCTGTATGCCCAACTCGCAGTGCGGAGAGGGCGACGAGCAATTTCCTCCACCTCATACTTTGCGCTATAGACTCATCTTTGTCAGAACCGCCAAGCGAATGTAGGACTATGCATGACCTTTACCGGAATTGCTCAGCGGGAATTTCCACGAGCAGCTTCGGGCCTGGACTCGGCTTCTCCATTGCCAAGCCAGAGACCACAGTCAGGCAAGGTCAGAGTGAGCATTTGGGCCTCGTATTCGCCCCACCATAAAAAAGGTTGAAAGGAGCCATCAACTGTATTTCTCAGCAGCTCAGTCGAGAGCTCTGATAAGGCGTTAGACAACAATCTAAAACAGAATGACGGTAGGAGTAAACTTAAGAGGGCCAAAATGGGTCCGGCCCGTGCTGGGTGGCCGGTGACCCGTTAGCGCCACTTTAATCTCATGCCTTGGACTAACATTCGTGGGGCACAACTATAGATCCGCCAGACTTGCAGCGAAATCTATTATAGTTTCAGATCCGGGACAAACAGTTTTTGCTCTGGAAGAGTCTGTTAGCATGATTAAGCTGTCCTGTGCCTCTCGACGTTGGGTGGTTGTGAGGGCCTTGCTGCAGGGTAATCCGACGACAGCTTTAACTAAGTGGTTTCACTTCCGTCAGATGCCCCGTCTCGTAAAGCCGTTGATCGGGTCTTCTCGGCTGACCAACGTACGGAACTCGCTTCTTCTACAAATCCGAGTACGTGTATTCGGACTTATTCTGGCGATAATCCCGTAATATCACCGACCGGCTGATAGATAGGTACCGCTCGGCATTTGGTTCACTAACCCTGGTTGGGGGCGGAATATGGATGGCTCAGAGAACGGCTCTCTTCTTGGCAGGGATGCCGCCGATTTCTGGGGTGAACGGTCCGTTGAACGTCAGGGTGGGGGGAAGGGGCGGAAGCTGAGGCGATACGTGCGGATCTGTGCAGATTAAACCTCCACGTGTACACATGGAGATTATAAGTGGGCGAACGAGATCGTTACATACTGCGATTCAGCCCATTCGCTTCGCAATTAGCGAGCCTCTGCGTTATGGATATTACTTGGTAGAGATCCATACTGTCATGCTGAGGAATATAGATCAGCGTCTCAACAATAATTCCCCGAAACGGCCAATACGAGGGTCGAGATAATGACCCAATGACCCACTCTTTACGCTTCGTGAAAGTCAATTCTCGGCACGCCGAGAAGCTGACCCAGTCATGGTAAACCGAACACCCACAGTGATCACACTCGGCGCTACCCAGTATCTACTGTACTAAACAAAACGGGGACCAAAGAACATAAGTACCTTCGGCGACTCACAACGCGGGCCCAAACCGCCGATTGGTAGTGTCGCCTTTCAGTCTTCTGCATTCAAAGCTAAGGGCCACAGCTATGGTACAACAGTAGCCAGCTCACCCCCCGTAGTGTGGGTTCATATTGTTAGAACGTGGTATCCTGGTTTCTCTCATACAGCGAGCACCACCACGTGATGATTTTCTTGACCCTCCAGGTTGATCTCGGCTCCCCCGTTTGTCGCGGCCATATCAGGATAGGTGTACCCCGTAGGCGATGTATTGAAACGTAAGCTCAAATCGATAGTAGACCCGCGGAAACAGAGCACATCAATGCTTCGTAAACAGAATCCTCTATCTAGAAGACACATATGTTGTCGAGAACTTGCGGTGCTTGACCCTCCCTGATAGACAGCGTCCAATCTCATCAAGTCTGTTCTCTATATCTGTTCATCAGTTTGGAGTTGTAGACCAAGATATGCTCGCTCAATGAAGTCTGCTAACTAACGTCGTTCTGTATATAAGTCGAACGTCACCGATGCCGTATGGAATATTACTAGATCAAACGCATAAGAAGTTCTGAATCTATATAACTGGCAAATTAATGTTGACTAAATACACCAATACAACGGGCCAGCTGTCCAGCTGGCCAGCTAAACCCAGAATGAGAAACGATACAAAACGTTGGCCGATGCTGCTGAATGGTCATTATCTTCTGGTGCAACAATAGTACCGACTCCAGACGTTGACGATAGACCATTCGTAAAGGTATGGGGAGAATTGCCAGTCAAGGGCTTTGATATGTATTGAGACTCGTTTAAGCCTTGGCATAGTCCTCCAGGATGGATTCAGCAATGCGCAGAGCCATGCCGTAAAAGATTGTCATGACGTGAGAAGACACCTGAGTAGGGGGGATGGAGCCATCAATAACGCGAAGGCCCTGGGTGTCATAAACCTTAGCAGTTGCATCGACGACACCACCAAGATCCCTCGACATCATAGAGCAGGTACCCACAGCATGCCAGTTAGCACGGAAGTTATCCTTGACGTACTCCGCCCACTGCTCCAGACTTGCTTCGTAGGGTAATTCAGAGCCCGGGATTATCTCCCCGTTAAAATAGTTGGCCATCGCTCCACTGTTCTGGAGCGTGCGAGCAAGCCGGGACGCGGCGGCCTGACCCAGAAGATCCAGTTCATTGAAGAAGAACTTAGGATCATTGGCAAACTGCCAGAGATAAGGATCGCTACTAAGGATGTGGGTAGAACCGCGAGTGAAGGGAATAAGGTCCCACAAGTCGAAGTTAATCTGTCCTGAAGTGTCAAGGAACAACTCCGCATATGCCACGTCCTCGTTCAGCAGCCAATCACGGTAGTTTTCGTATTGGACTTTGAGCGCAGTGACATTGTGGGAGCCACCGCGTGCGACAGTCTCCTCGGCCCATTGGTCAAGCTTGGTGTTCAGCAGTTCAGCAGCGTACGGAGCGTCCTCCCCGAAGGTCTCCGTAAAGTTGGCAAAGTAGACAGCCTGGCCCTGGCCGAATCCAGCAGGCGTGCTACGCGCGCGGACAGTAGTTGTAGTCTGATCCTGCATATTGATACCGACCGGCAGTTCCAGAAGCTGGGGAACGTTGGCCTTGTCAAGGACGGATTTCAGGCCAATACCGGAGTACTCCAAGATTAACGGCGAGATCGCAGAGCCGGCAGCCAACAAAACCTCATGGTTGGCGTAGACATTGAAGTTGACAGCCTTGTTGGTGCCAAAGTTAACTCCAATCGCCTTCAGGCTGGGGGCATCCTGATCAAAAATGACCTTTCCCACAACCTGTCCGGTCAAGACCTTTAGGTTTTTCCGGCGATAGTTGGGAAGGAGCCACTCGCGGGCTGCATCCGCCCGAACTTGATCCTCCAACAGGTTATTAGGGATCATGGAAACACCGCGAGGGTGGCCACAGTGGAAATCCACCTGAGTAGGGACGCCAAGGGCAGAAGTAGTGTTCATAAGTGCTTTCATCAAGGGGGACCAAGGCTGGCCGTTGTCACGGGGCCCAGCGTGGACGGTGCCGTTGAATCCGTGACAAGTAGGGTCAAAGTGATGGCCGGCGGCGACCTGGGCAGCATTAGGGGCACGGGCACGTTCAGCCTGGTTCATGTATTTGAACACGTTGTCCCAGTTCCACCCCTCGTTGCCGAAAACCTTTTCCCACGAATCGATCTGGACCTTATCAGGGCGAGTCCATGAATCGCCGTTGATTAACGTGGATCCTCCGAGCCCCTTTCCGGACTTGATGTTGTCGGTACGGTTGTTGATAAGGGGCACAGTGAGGTAGTTCTGGTCCACAGTGGTGCCGAAGATTTGACCGTACGCGTTTGGGTCCTCGATAATCGTCCCGTCGTTGGATTCGTAAAAGCCCTTTTCAATAACCAGGACCTCGATGTTAGGGTTCTCTGTCAGTTTGGCGGCCACGGTCAGGCCAGTCAAACCACCACCGGCGATAATGTAATCGAACTTCTTGTCGGCGACATCTTCCGGGTTGGTGAGCAGACTGGCTTGAACGTTAACCTGCTCGGACACCAGGTAAGCGCTGACCGTCGCCAGAGGCAAAAGAAAATAACTGATATGTCTCATCGCAATGGTGGTCTTCAGGGGGTGAGGGCCGGTATGGAAATGGAAAGAACGAAAGGCAGTAAGAGATAATTGAAGCATGGTCAGCTCATTCCCCAGTCTCCAGGGGTGAGAGAAGGACAATTTATAGCATGGATTTACTGTGGTAGATCCTACCTACATTTACACTAATACCACTCCACTTCCAGGTCTAGTTCAGGTTCTGGCTGTAGTGGTGCACGTGTTATTGGGCTGTCTTCATACCTGGAACAGAAGAAAGTTGTCGAATCGGTGAGAACAATTGCAGCTGTGACTGCTATTAGCTGCTTGCGGTCTTGTCTGCCTCACACAATGACGAGATCATCATGAGGACTGGCGCAGAGCCTTCGTAGAATCACGGACTGAAACACTGTAAGCTTTTTAGTTCTCGTGTTTCCGTACCCCGTCTATCCTTGCACCAACGGGTAAAGATTACTCTTCCAGGGCCTGGAACGGACGTTATCAGGTAGGAGCAAATAATCTGCTCCAATACCAAAAGCACGTTCTGAATAACGCGCTATAAGCGAGAGGCAATCGACAGTCCAGACCCAATTGTTCAAAAACTCCACCCGAAGAATTCACTCGAGCTAGCTCTTATCTCTTGCTAATTGCATCAGGTATCCGGTGAGTCTGACATGGCTTGATGCTCGGCATAGGCGTAATAAAAGGTTACATTTGACTGGCGCAGGGGAGCGCCTTGTTGTCCACGGGAGCCAAGGGTGAGATACTTGTAAGGCCCACATCCCGAGCGCGATGTCCTAACAGGTAGTCTCACGGCAGGTGATGCTGACTGTGGCGGATTGACTTAATTGTCATGTGGGCTGGGTATGGACTACATTGTATGCGGAAGGGGTATGGCAAGTCCACGTCCGACCCAATACCAGTCGCGGAAATGGAAATTGAGGCACACCATTACTAGTCCATGCTGAAAGACCAGCTCCTGGAGGACGCCCGCCTAACGTCATCTGAGAAGCTGTCTTTTCACCGACATACGGTCCGTTCCAGTTGCAATCTGCTGAACTCTGGCCCCGTAGATCTTAATCAAGAGATCCAGACAGAGTTGCTGAGAAATTCGGATCAGATCCTCGTCAATATGGCAAAGAAACGGCTAGTGCAAGCATCGGATCAGACACAACCGCTCGCCAAGCTCCCTCTCGTCTCTCTACGCATCTAATTTTCCTGGTGATCCGTAGATATGAGCACCGATTCTCGGCATGCCGAGAAGACACCCCACTCTAGCCGTCCCGAGGGCCTATAACCGCATTCACCGTATCGAATGAGCCATCAGAAACCGAGTACCTCCTGGGCCTCCCACGTGGACGCAAGGAGTCGATTGTTAGGTTGGTCTTTGGGCTAACCATGTATCCGTGATCAAAATTAGCTCCCGTGTTCATAGCTGAACCCGTAATGTGACGCAAGTCGCGGTTATACCGCATCGCAGTATCGTCAGTTTCTAGTAGCTGGTCCATCAAGTCTCCGACAGTTTCTTGTACCGTGAGTAAACCCGTCCCCGAGAAACAGCAAGTGGTCTACCCGAGAGTATCACTTCCTGGTCGAACCATTTGTTCGGCGTATACCGAATCTGGGGATATTTTATCAGTTCGGCCGGATTCGCAGCCGACAAACCACAGCCAACATACTTTGGCCTGTCCTCACCAAAGCGTTTACTCACTGGGCACAGGACGAAAGAAACATTACTTCACTGCTTTTTTTATCTAGTACCACGGAATAGATGACGATTATATCGTCATCTATGTGTTTCTTCAACTCTGGGATCCACCATGATTTCTATCCTGCATAGCCTCGTACCAGCCGAACCTAAAAGCTCGTCGCCCCATTTAATCTACTCCCTGTTAGAGCTGTGAGGATCGGAGCGTTGCCCCAATAATTTCGCTGCGCCGAAGGTGTGAACTTTTTTCTCCTCCCCCTGTGCCTGACAAGACGACCGTCAGCTATTTAATTCACTTAAACCGCCAGGCGCCGTTCCCTGGATGGATGGGTATCCTCCGTCGATGGTTTGAACGATTCGGCATAACTCCGCAGAAGTGAGGCCACTGCAATGAATTTTTTCCAGGTAGCTGCTCTCCTATTTCAGAGCGGTGTCATGGCGGCGCGTCTCTACGCAGCGTCATATGCGGGCAAATTGACATCGCTTAGCCTGGAAGCGTCTGGCGAAGGCTATCAATTGATGACGGTCTCTGAGACAACCGATTGCGGCACGAGCCCCTCGTGGCTGATGCTGGATAGGGAGAATGATTTTATGTATTGTCTGGACGAAGGCATTGATCGCCCTAATTCCACGCTGTCCTCCTTCAAGCTCCATTCGGATGGCTCGTTCGCAAAGGTTGAGCAACTTCAAACTTTGGTAGGGCCGGTTGCGTCTGCGTTTTATACACCAACCCAACAACCAGACCAGAGATTCTTTGCCGTCGCGCACTAGTAAGTAACCACTGCCTTTCCTTGCTTTCTAGCAAATTCATCTACCTGGAAGGCTTTGTCACTCGTCGATCATGTTATTAAGACTCAACGTTTAGCTCAGGGTCTGCAGTCACGACCTACTCGGTTGACCCTGCCAGCGGTCGCTTCAACCACTCTCAATCCTTCACATTCGCCATGCCCGCCCCCGGGCCAGTCCCTGAGCGACAAGACGCGCCACATCCCCATGGAGTGGTGGTCGACCCGTCTGGGCAGTTTATCCTTGTTCCGGATCTAGGAGCTGACCTTGTCCGTATCTTCCGCATATGCCCAACCACAGGCCATCTGGAGCAGCACCAGCCACTGGTTGTGGCTCCGGGCTCCGGCCCACGACATGCCGTCTTCTGGGTTCCTAGGAACGAACGCCGGATTCGACCGAAGAACGTCCGCTTGTATCTGGTGACGGAGCTTGACAATTCTCTGACGGGGTACGACATGACATATTCAAATAATGGCACAATTCTATTCTCGGAATTCTATGTGGGGAGCACGTACGGCGGATCAACCCCTCCAGCTGGCTCAAAGGTCGCAGAGATTGCCATCTCGGTGAGTTTCTCTCTATCTGCTCCTGCTCATCATTCTTAGTATCCCAGACCCGCTAACATCCCTTCTCCCCTATAGCCGGGCAATGATCGTATCGTGATATCGAATCGCAACGATAACACTTTTGGGCCAAGAAATGACTCTATAGCGATCTTCGCCCTTAGCAGTCAGGCACAATCCTCCTCCACCTCCTTTGTGGGACTATACCCGTCTTTTGGGTCTTTCCCGCGCCAGTTTGATATTTATGCGGAAGAGGGGATGGTGGCGATAGCACAGCAGAACAGCCGCAAGGTATCGGTAGTCAAATGGGACGGGGTTAATGATACTCTTGGGTCGCTACTAGCGGAGAAGGAATTTGATGGAGAAATTCCTGCTGTGGTGTGGGCGTTTTGAGAGCCTCAGACTCCAGATCGTGTCCGGTTGACTTTACGTTTCATGCGCGGCTGGGGAACACTCCCCACTACACCCGCCGAAGAGTAAAGGAATAAGAAGATACTCCAAATCAGGGAGATGAATAGTCAGACCATGCATTCTGTGTAGTGTACTCCGAGTGATGGACAGTACGATAGTTGTACCTCCCGGAGATCCATACCATCCAGCACAGAGCAGAATTGGTTATATATGCTGGATATACTTAGATAAACAGGGCGGCCGAACTATCAGTGGCCTTTTCATTGACAGTTATGGCAGGCTACGCTCGCTCCAAGGGCTACAATAGAGACTGTCTGCATCCGGCATACCACCGGCTGTCCATGTGATCCTACTGTTTATGGCTTAGAATAGTAGGCCTATCTGCAGGTTTGGGCTCTTAGCCCCCCACCAGAAAACAACATTCACCTCCCTTATAGTGTGGAAAGGTCGGGCATCTGATAGTGTGGAAGTAACAAATGGCTGCGTACTGCAAGGCAGCCGACTCAGTTCCAATGGAAATACGTGGCATATACAGTATGCCTAAAGTATAGAGTCTGCGATATCTAATTGATGAGACAGGGAATTTCAGGCTTAGCACCGACTTCATACAGTATTGTGAAATAATTAGAACCGAGGTACAAGTCGGCGAGATGCGTGATTTGGTCTCCGGGCGTTGAAAGAGGTGAGGATCTAGACGCGAGCAAATCGTGGGCCGGGATGATGGTTATTACGATATGTACCCTGCCACTATCTACCGGGAGGAAGTACTTGGACACACACTAGCTCCTTTTCCTGGAGGAATTATATGACATAATTGCGTGGTCAAGAAGCAACCAGATAAGCAAATACTGATGCGTGGGCATAGTAAGCTCCATTCTCCCTTCACTAGGGAATGACAGTCGAACTCCGTGTTGTAGTTTTCGCTTTGCTGCCTTCGAATTCTGAGATAATCTAAGCTGAACCCTCTACGCAACTTCCAAAAAGGGATCAGTGGCACTATCTCACGGGCCCAGAGATCAAACGTGGTTGAAACAACGATCGGCAGGTGTCCGTCATGCTTTGCCTGGGCTATTTCTGTGCTTGCATCCCGCTTATTTTGTGGTGACGGCGAATTACTGCAGTCATCATAGCATGCCTAGTCAGGGAAAGTGCTTCGCTGTCGCGTAGCGTCGTAATATATAAGGTTTCAATCTCCTTTTGTCGCTCAAATTAGATGGGGCTGTGGAAGAAAATGGACCGCTCGTTTTGGACCATTCGACAGTGGAATACGCCACCGAAGGGTGTGTTGAGTTCATTTGGCGGTCATGTGGGCACCTTATACGAATCTGTAGGCAAGTGAACTCAAGGCATATACGCAATCCGCCAATAGTAACGCCCGAAACTCCGCTAGTCGCCGCCCTACCGGGTTTGTGCCGCATTGTCCTAGAGCTTCGCGCTTGGCGAGAGCGTGGCTTGTAACGATGTGTACAATTCCTCAGCAGTAGGGAATATATAATCCCAATCTCTGGGCCCGTGCTTACCTTGGGCAAATCTTTCATGCATGTCCTTACCTACTCCACAATATTGACACAATAATTATGGTTCTTCTCCATCTATTATTCCTCTCTGCCGTAGGCGTCGCTGTCTTCGGTGTCCGGCTTCTCCGGCACCGCCGATTCTACTCTACTCTCGTACGATCAAGCTCATCCCAAAGCAATCAGCTGCTAACGGATCATCTCTGTGAAGCCAAAACCCCCTCACAGCGCCGTCTGGGGCCACCTCAAGCTCTTCAACAACATCATGAATCAATTCCCTCCAAACACTGCAATAGCCACGTACTACACGGAAATTAGCCACAAATACCAGCTCAAGGGCATCTTCTACCTTGACCTATGGCCATTTGGCCCATCGCAGATGGTTCTAGTACACCCAAACGCCGCTGAGCATGTCACTACTGTGGAAAATTATCCGTTGCATGACGAAGTCTCTCGTTACCTCACCCCGCTTTTAGGGGAACATGCAATCGGTGCCTCGGACGGGGAGAGGTGGAAGATGCTGCACCGCATCCTGACACCGGCATTCAAACCATCAAAGACTAAGGCCATGGCACCTGTTATTGCAGAGCAGGTTAGCCTGCTTCTTCATCCCACTCTGACGCAATATGCCGGGAGTGCGGAGGTATTCTCGATGGAGGAGTGCGCTGCCCGGCTGGTCTTTAGTATCAGCAGTACGGTCATCCTTGGAAACAGCGTTTCGGAGGATGAAAACGCACAGCTTATCTCAGACATCAATGCTGTAGTTGACTATGCAACTATGTTGACGCTCACCGCCGCGACGAATCCCTTGTCCAAGGTACGCAAATGGTGGAAGAAGCGAGCTGCAATACAACGGATGGATTCGTTTCTTCGGTTGTTGATCAAAGGTCGTTACGCGCAATTAGCGCACGGGAAGGTCGATGTCAATAGAGCAGACTCTACTATTCTGGACGCGATCCTGGCTAATGTTCAGAGTATGCGATGCGTACCTCACGGCTTTGCAGCACCGGATTCTGAGCTTGTGCAAATTGTTACGGATAAGTCAGTGCACTTCTATACTCCTTCTAGCGCCCATATTAATCAGTCTATAGTGTCAAAGGTCTGCTGCTTGGAGGCTATGGAACAACAGCGGATACTTTATGTGTAAGTCCAGAAACAAGCTCTACATTGGTAGCTCCGCTAATCCCATAGAGTATGTCTTTATTGTGCTCCATTTTCATCCACCTGTAGTCCAGAACCTCCGTGATGAGCACGATCGGATCTTCAGCAGGGACATAAATGCAATAAGAAAGGTCCTCGAGCAGACCCCACACAAACTCAACGAACTACACTACACCACAGCCGTTGTTAAGGAAACGCTCCGCCTATTTCCTGTTGGATTTGGTGCTCGTAAGGCAAAGCAAGGGTAAGCACTTCCTGCACCACTGGGTACCTGTACTTCGCGGGTTAGCATATCTGATACCGAATCAACCAGGTCTACCACACTAACATACAACGGTATAACATATCCAACTACCAATCAAATGATTATTCCCTGCACACACGATTCACTATGATCCAGAGATATTCCCACACCCAACAAAGTTCAACCCAGCCCGTTTTCTCGAGCCGGATCTCGCTTCGATGCCCCGGAATGCGTGGCGGCCCTTTGAGCGCGGCGCCCGCATGTGTCCCGGACGGGACCTGGCAATGGACGGACTCCGAATCATTCTGCTTCTGACCGTTCGGGAGTACAAGTTCCAGTGTGCAGATGTCGATCACCTGGTGAAGTCAATGCCAGGGGTGCAGCATACGGATATGGATGCGGTTATGGGAGACCTTGCGTTTCAGGAGATGGGATTTTCCGCAAAGGCACGGGGTGGGGCCATGATGAGAGTCTCTCTTATGCAGTCATATTAGGTTGTCCTCTGGAGTAGGTGGGCAGCGGCGCAAACATTGTTCGGTGGATCGTACTGTTTCCTCAGTCGGCTCTGACTGTTGAAAATGGACTAGTCAATCTTGGCACACTAAGGAGTTTTTCTGGCGGGCCGTAAGCATACCAAGGCTCTTCTTGTCAGCTGGTGGGAAAGATCCTTGACTTCTAGGAACGCGTTACAAACAAAGGTCAAGATAATATCAAGGCTTTGCTCTTTCCAAGATTTACTCATGCTCGCCCGGCGTGCGTGTATAGCATGCGCGTCCAAGAAGCGCAAATGTGATAAAAATTTGCCTGTACCTCCGAAACCCCCCTGAATCGGGCACTGCAGAAACACTGAAGTAGAGTGAGAACCGATGCTCGCTGTTCGTACCGAGCCAACAGCATCATTATCGTCCCGCCACGACAGCCAGAGTGAGTACATGCAGCACCGGCTAGCGGACCTCGGCTCTGAAACAGCGCAGAAAGGGACATGATGCGCGACTAGCGACTCGATACTGCGCGAAGCGGGTTTGTGCTAGTTGTAAGGAGCGGAAAAAGTCGTGCGATAAGCGCTTACCCAATTGTTCCCGTTGCAACAAGTAGCCAATGCCGACGCAATTGCTATGTGTCAACCCTAGATCGGATTCTAACAAGAGCACAGTCTCGGTATAAAATGCACGTATCACTGGATCGACCACGATGGAACCATTTTTCTACTTCCTGATCCATCAGCACCTGATTTCCTCCTGCTGGACTCTCGGTTTGCTCACCCAGCATACCCTGTCCCGATTCGGGACGAGTTTGCGATGCTTCTCGACTTCTGTGAGTCCTAGGCTCGTCGTCATCTAGCATACGTTGTTGCTGACTTTACTTGATGAAAAGTCCAATACAGAATGGGGGTTGCATCTCTCTCGGTCGACTCCTGGAGTCTAGCTTTCCACATGCGTACAACATGGCTGCAATATGCTTTATCAGACCCATGCCTATTCCACGTCATACTGTTTTACGCGTCAGCCCGATTAGATGCCAATCAGGGAAAGAAATATCAGAGCGCAACTACTCTTCATCACCAAACAGAGGCCGTGAATCTCATTAACCGGCAACTGGCTGCCGAGAGAGTGGAACTTAATGATGGCTTGATTGCTTGCGTTGCTCTCCTAGCTATGCATGCGGTAAGGAGACCTTACAAGAACTGAATATCCATCGCTAGTCCTTTTCTGACAGTGTAGTGCGTTGAAAACGACCCGTCTACTATGCAAATCCATATCAGGGGCATGATGAGTATGGTCCAAGCCAAGGGTGGGCTGAAAAATCTGGGGTTTGACGGCTCTCTAATTGATATGGTTTATATGTACGTCGCGGATGTACAAGTGCTCGATTAGATGGTATGCCTCTATCGCTAATACTAAAAATTCCCAGGGTCAAGATATTCTCGACGGTCCTAGCGGCAGCGGCCACTCTGGATATAGAAACGGCATCTTCCTGTCCCCCGCCCACGCCGCTAATCACGTCCATCATCCATCGAGCACGGCTAAATTCCGTCACATTCAACAGAGCCAAATCTATCATCCCATTATTCCAAGAGATCCATGACGCCGGATTCTTCTTCCAAGATTTTATAACAGGTCAGAAATGTCCCTATAAATGGCGCCAAATGCGCGACGGCGTCACTCCACCCTCCGGCGCTGTGGCGCTGTTCCGACCGAATCCATCCCTGCTCCCATCGGATGACACCGTCTACACAGCGTGCAAAGCAACCACGAGCATATTCTGGTATCTAGCTGACGGCACCACACTTGTCGATTCTACGATTCTAGGGCAATTTCCTGTCTCTTCCTAAACCTCAAACGAGCTCTTGCGGCGACGGATCTCGTGCAGTGGATGCACTGTTCGCAGGAGGCCCTTATATGGGTATGTGCCGTCGGCGCTGCGATTTCGCAGGCTGCTGATGAGCGTTGGTGGCTTATCATGCGTGGTGGCGCTATTGTTATGAGTACAAAGTTGCTTCGGGTTTCGGTTATGGAGGAGTCGTGGTTTGCGTTTTCATGGTTGAAGGGATTGTATCAGAGGAAAATGGGGACCAAGGGCTGACTTAGGCTACGGGTTACTATCTAGCGCTGTTGCAATACCCAGCTGTGGAGTGGGGTGTACCTTCAAGGAGTCCAGTAGTGTGTCTATATGATCTGCCTGCGACGAGCATTGAAAGCATGTGAAGACGTCATCAATTCTGCCGTTGGGGAATAGACATCACGCCAAAAACAGCATTCTGCTTCCCTTCTGTCTGTAGCCGCCTATCGTGTTCATGTTGGACCTTAAGCGAACAGAAAGAGGTAACCTCCCCAATATTCCAAGAGAGTCATGCCTAGAGCACTTTGTGCATCAAGGCGCGAAATCCCACTTGCTATATATATTCTCGGACTTAGGAGGCCTTAACCAGTGAGATGCGCGGGTTGCCCGCTAGTAGCCGACATTATCGTCTGAAAGGATCACCCAAAGTGGGCCCAGAGTTAGCGTGCGCGGTATGTAGAAGATATATATCACTCAATATGCCCTAGCGATTTGAAGGGCGCAGCTGCCTCTCCGGTGGGCTCATCAGAGTAAGACTATAACAGCGCTTCCCCGCCTGCAGCCTCTCTAGTTACCACAAATATGGACTGCTCCCGCCAAAGACACGCCGTTGCGCTAATAACGCCGGCGCCTGGCAAGAAGGACAGGGTGGGTTTAAGCTCCCTCTCTCAAAACTAATCACAGACGTCTATCTTTATGGCGCATTATTCACTTAACATCTGGGCTTACCAACGGCGTAGTGCCGACAACTCCTCCTAGATGTTGTGGCAAAAGTGGAGCAAAACGAACCCGACACGCTGCAATACCAGTTCTTTTGGGTCGAGTCGAGTAGCCAATCCTTGTTTCTTGAGAGGTACCCGCCTTGCTGTGCAACTTTATTCGTCTTAAAGAATCTGGCACTGGCACTGACCTAGAGATACAGTTACAGGGATGAAGCCGCGTTTCAGGGGCATACGAACAAAGACTATATTAAAGAGCTACATGAGCTAGCGGTTAGGGAGGAAATATTGGCGAGGCCTTTGGATGTAAAGGTGTTTAGTGAGCTTGTGGGAAGTTTTACTCGCTCGGTCTGAATTGTCGCGGGTAATAGAACTTACTACCTGATAGTTAATGAATGGGACGGAATGTCTAATATAATCGGTTGCGAGTTATGGCGCATCTGACCGAAATAAAGACGTATCCCAAGTCACTGAACACAAAACACTGACATACTCGGCTAATTTCTCATCGAAAGCGAATTCCGTCGGTGAGCAGCCCGACAGACCTAAGACCCAACTCGGTTCAGGTCACAACAAATTTCTTCCAAGACAGTATTTGCGCATATTGAGGCGGAAAAAGTCCGCTAGTAAGGAGACGATAGTCTTTGCTTACGGTGGACTTCACGACGGCTGGTCCGCCTTAGGAGAAGCGCAGTGGGTCCGCCGGAGAAAGAATATCAGCTGCCCTCCGAGCCTTCTGGCATACACAGCCGGGCAGGTTCAATGATTGGCTTTAGCCACACAAGGATATCTCGTTCCGTAGGGTCTTATGGATTTGAGAACGGCGGAAGGATACTGCATGGGGATATCCGCGGGCAGCCGGGATGAACATAAAAAGCGAGTAATACCCTTTATTTAAGACTTGTGGTGCAATTAGTATCCAAAATCTATCCTCTTGCCATGGCATCCTTGGCCGCGTCCTCCGCAATGTCCCTTCAGGTCACCGTTTTCATCGACGAAGAAAACGTATCCGAATCCTTCGAGGAATTTCTTCCCGTCTACGGAAAGGTTATTTCTGAACCCGAGTGCACGTTTTTCGAAGTCTACCAGTCCCTTGAGAATCCAGGGGAGTTGTTGTGGGTGGAAAATTGGTACGTTGCCCGCTAGTGCTACTGCAGAGCCGTGGGGTGCTAATTGGATCTACCAGGTCTCAGCCGTTGGATTGGTTGAAAGAGGTACATATAAGACTTTGGATACTCCTCAATGATGTCCCAGTTTAATGTTGAGCTACGTACAGGTTCAGCTGAAGAAGGAATACTACGAGAGGTATATCCGCGTCACCGAGCCAATGTTTATTAAGCCGCGGATGATCAAAGTCCTCAAGCGCCTGGGCGCTCCTTACACCATGGTCAAGAAGGAGAACGGCGGGGTTCGTGTTTAGAGGCTTAGAAGAATAGAAATAGAATTGAGCCGCATCTTTAGGCGGTAATTGCTCTCAATGAATCTGAATCTGCTTACCGAGTCCTGATATTATCTAGGTGAGCACACATCGCTCGCGGGTGCTTTCCGTTATTGAGTGTGATGAGCTCGGGCATCAACGAGCCTTGTTGTCCTTCCTGCTGGGGGCGACCAAGCAAACCATTGGTTCTAGGCCCATACTCTTGTATGGAGGAGTTAGTGGTCACTGTCTGGAGAAACTGGAGGAACTGGGGGTTTATATACAAACTATATGCGCTGCCCGACGGTGCCGTGAGGCGGACTTTTTCGTGAATAAATGAACCCGTTACTGATTGGCTGACGAGCATGCCCTGAGATCGCGAACAGCGTTTCTTGCAGTGTAGCTCTGGGTAGGCCTTCAAAGGCATAGAGGTAGCCAGCAACTGTGGTGAAACGCTAGTCGCTTCGCCCAGGTCTATATTGGCCATAGGGGTGAATCATCCCAACCGCGTTGTAACGAGGCTCAGGTGTAGGATGCATTGGTATAGCAACTCCTTTACTATCACGGTGAAGCCTCAGCCGTTATTAATGAGCGTGGTTTCTGCAGGGTCGGTTGCCACCCGCTAGTGTAAGGTTTCCAATATGCTTTGCAACTCCTTATTGGCGGCCCTGCAGTACCCCGCCCATTCCATCTCTTCGACCTGTCCCGCGTTAGCCCAGAGGTGGGATTATATCCCATGGTCTACTCAAGCCAATATAAACTCTGGTGTTGTCAATGTAAGGGAATCCTGGTAGATATCCTTGTGTTGATGTAGTTTGCTGACGTCTAGATCTTGGTTGCGCATACTGTAACAGACACCGCCCTATGGTCGTATTCAGAATGCTAGTGATCTAAGCCTATCATGAATCTCAACAGGGGTCTGCCTCTTTCCTATGAATGATATCTACCAGAGTAATTATTTTTGTAATCCCTGAGTCCTGATAGTTTGAGCGTGCAACTGATCTTACATGCTCTAGACCAGTGTTCTCAGGTTACATATACATGCTTGCCTGATGCATAATGCTCTAAATAAGTCGGGCTCGATTTGAATTCTCTGGCTATCTATTGGTCAATATAGACCCACATTATGTACTACAACGGCCACCCTCTACAATTGCCACATCCCTTGTCGTTTGATTACCAGCAACAAGAAAAAGCAAAATAGATGTTACAAATAGATGTTACGGCACCCCTTGTCAGCCAACAAGTTGAGGGCGGCCACGCCAGGCAGAACCACCGGGCAGCGAAAACCAACCGAACCCCGCAACAAAGAGATGCCCGCGTCTTGCGCGCTGCTCAGCCCACGGCTCAGTGAGGTGAAATGCTCGTTGGTGGGGAACATTCACTAATGAAATACGTTAGTTGACTGACAAGGGTGCCGTAACAGTCAGCACATGGAGTGGTAAAATTCCACTAGCCAGCGATTGGTTGCTCAGGACCACATATTCTTTTGGATTTTGGCTTGTACATAACGACGCAGAGATGGTGCTTTATCCTTTTAGGTCTAGCTCCGCTACATTGTGCCTGAAAGGTAAATGTCCCACGCGTCTCAAAGATCTAGACCCATCAAACGTCGAAACTCAGTTCAACGGCGATGTACAATTTCTGTATTCCGTCTCTCGCTGGTATGGACCACTACGTTGAATACTTTGACGGAAACCGCAATAACTGGGACCGAATCCTGTTAACGGTCTCCGTGCTGCACGGCTCCTGATTGCACGGGTATTGCCTGCCGAAGGTGACCGTCATCAGCGGTTTTTGATGGCGAATTCTGTCGCCAAAGGTTGGCGAAGTCAGCCTAGAGAAGTGTTGCCAACTTCAGTTCCACATAAACCAGGTCTCATCATTCCAATACCATTCCCATGGCAATACCCAGTCCTTATTGAGTAAATGTTGTATCTAAGTTTGTCGTGTGAAGTTCAGAGAGGCGACGAACAGCATACCTGCACATGATTCTCCCCTTTGACCTCTTCACACAAATTAAATTATTGGTATGTGATATGCATTGATGTCCGGCTCGCTAGGGTGTCCGACTCAGCTGGGAAATACGTTAGCCTTCGCGCTGATTTTGCTGAGACATCTATCTATACATGTTCCCGCACTTCTGCTTCCTCTAGGAAGGAAGCTTTCTACCCGGCTGTATTGTTGCTAAAAGGGACCCTCAGTTAAAACAGTGAGATGGCGTGTTCACTAGGCTCAGCACGACCTATAGCGACTGGCTGCAAGACACGTGATACTCGCGTCGTTGGCTAGGCTTATGACTCAACACAAGTCTGGACATGAGACCAGTCAGGGACTGGCTAAGTTAGGTGGGCCCGGGGGGAGGAGAAACAAAGGGACTCAGGGCTACGAAGTCACAATCCGATGGAGGATGGCCCACTCCACGAGGGGCTCTGAGGAATTCTCTCCTACAAAGTACTCCAAAGCGCTCCGAATGTTGTCTTTAAGGAACACTTGATCTCCGCTCCTCTCTACCGAGGTTCGACTACCCGCTCACAATGCCTTGGACTATGAGGAACTATATCCTCCGTTAGCTGAAGGCTGCGGCTATGATTAGAGACGCCAACCACGAAAATAAAACTTTTGCTCTAGAAACTTATCGGCTTATCGTTTCGCGAGGGATCAAGTAAGCGATTGCAAACCAACCTAACCCAAAAAAATATCGGGTTGCTCTCGGAGGTCCTCCATCCTTGTGTCGGGTGATACCAGTCAATCATCAAAGACCTCTTGACCACGAACAAACAGATGGCCGGGCAAAGGCGCGTAGTTCCCATGAGCATACGGGTGCGTAGGCAGTATAATTGTCCTCATCATGCTCTGGCACTCAAAAGCGCCCTGCGTTGTCCTCAATCGACCAAATTGGACCAGTAAGGTCATGACGGCGAAAGATCTCTACCGCGTCGCGCAATGACCACTTTGTCCAGTCCGCGTCGGCGTGGCGTCCATACCATTCGGCAGCAAAATGCCAAATCTGCTCAATTGGCCGCACATCACCTTTAGGGATACCCCTAGTGGAACACCACTCGTCCACCTCCGCTTCGTTGCGGAACAGTAACATGACCGAGCAGGTATAAACGACGTTGTCCCAGGCGTTACTCATTGGGATTGGAAAGTGTATGACGTAATCTTTCTCTACCAGCTCCCCGTTCTCGACGGTGATAGACACTTCGTCGCCGATAGCACCAAGCCTTGTCTTCAGAGTCGCGTTGCGGCCAGCGAGCTGCATCACCCCAAGCGAGCACCAGGCGCAGTTTCCCCACCATCTCCGCTCGCCCGAGGAAACAACACAGGTCGTGGGTGCTGCTGAAAACGGGTGGGCCACCCAGACCTCGTCAGAATGTGGGTGAAGCACAACGCCGTGGTAGTCTGCCAAAGCTTGTAGACCCTTCCGCGCTGTCAACTCACTGCATTGGAAACGGGCGGCAATGTCGCTGATTGTCGGAGGACGCTGGTTCGTTAGAAACGAGGAGATGATGGCTTCGTGCAGACTTGAATTGTTCTAAAAGGCCAAATTAGGATTTCCTCGCTGTCCTCAGGAAGATGTAACGGGCCGCAAAAGACGACATCCGTCACACCCCTCAGAAGCCGATGTTCACTTCGGTATACGTTCCGACTGTTGCCCTCATCAATTTTGACCTTGATTCGGCCTGCCGGCGCTATTACCACTTTCGCTTCCGGAGTGACGACTGGTATCTGGCGTACCAGAGTGCCAATGATGGTATCCCCTGGAGCATACGATCAGCCCGGGGGTGCCGCAACATCAATCTCAAGATATTAGCGACTGGATGCCACGGTACGCTGCATGATGCGTTTGTATAAGGTGGAATCGGGCTTAGCTTAGGCGATAAAGATGCAGTTTCCAGTTGGAATGTTCACTTCCGAGTAAGCCCATTTTTATTCTTCCTAAGGGAAACAGTTTCTTTACAAGGCCGCAAATGAGTGTCAATGGAGGAGCAATATATGTGCTCTGCCCTCCGCTGGACGCCCGCATGGCATTGACTGCATGAGGACGTGTACAATAGCCTAACGTGGCTGTGTCTTGTCTGGACCAATACCCGTAGTGGCGCTGTGAAGCATGTGATTATTGAAGCGTATGACATAAGGCATAATCGCAAATGGGCCTTGTACGCAAGTCTGCAGCATCAGGTTTAAAGCCCTTATCGTTGTCATAGAAGCAGAGGATTTGATTCCACTCGACGGGGCCGCGCGGCTAGGCCATGTTCCTCCGGCCATGTTTCTCCTGAAACACAGTGCGGATGCTAATGCCAATCTAGGTGAGCACCAGGGAGTTAATAGAGATTCAAGCTTGGATAGCAATGGAGATGGGACACCCGGGAGTTGGTCGATCACTTGTTGATGCTTGCGCAGATACGGACCTTCCACATCATACCTGGCCAGTGCTGGGTCTGCCAGCCCTCACCAAGGACCAGGTGCGCCGAGGTCATGAATGGATCCAAGGCTGCCAGGCCTTATTCGCAATTGAGGTATAGTACTAGATGATTTTATTCACATCTGAAATTGAGGGCTTATATACAAGATGAGTATCACATTGGTCGGAAACCAATGTGGTTGTATGCGGAATAAATTCTGTATACGAAGCTCTACTGTTTACTTGATCGAACCTCGATTCACAACGAAGTATATGCCTAGGTAGAGAAAGATGGGAAGATATGCGGGAAAACTAGCGTGCTATTTCGCTTCAACAGTCCTTAATAAAGAAACCAAAACATTCCAAGCAGCAAAATGTCCTTCGGGCTCGATCAGTGTGTCCTGGCGTGGAGCGCCACAGAGTCCGGTAAATATGTATTAGAGGGATGCAACCGGGGTGCCCAACGATTCTATATAAAACTGGCAGCTAAAGACAAGTGCGCGGGAGGAACACGAATGAAGCCCTAATGAAATCTAGAAAGCACAACACACGCTCCACATATACCATTCGCCAATACCGATATCTGTCCTGTTGAACCGTACTCCATGAGATGGTGGATGACCCGTGAATCGTCAGTTCCGCAAATGGACACGCAGATGCTCGTCTAGGTTGTCCTTGCGGTTAAAAGCTCTTCCACAGTTCGGCATTGGGCACATGTGTGCGCCAGGGCTCACATGTTTACTGTCAATGTGTCGCATCAGCTCGGCTTTGCGTCCAAACGTGCCATTGTAATCGCAGTTGTTCCAACCACACTGCAGGCGCTGGTTTCCGGATCTATAATATCGTCAGAATATCACTGAATCTAACAAGTAGTGAGGCGCATGCACAACTTACTTTGACTTGGAAACATTTTTTCGACGCGATCTGCGGGCTTTTACTCTAGACCTGTCTCTGGGCGCGGCTGGAACACTGTGGGCAGAACGGTCTAGATCATCGCCCACATTCCCACATATCTGACGGTGGTAATTCGCTGTTGCGCTATCGGTTGAAGCGGCTAATAAGGACTGTAGGGCGTCCATGTTGGGTTCCGTACATCTAGTACCAGGAGCATTTGCAGAGCTCACTTCAAATAATCCAGTCGGGCATTGACCAAATAATGAAAGGTCAATCGGGTTTGGGCTGAGAATAGACAAAGAATTATCAGCATCGGGAGGCAGTGATATGTCCTCTCCATACCAGCACTCTGGGTTTCTCCAAGCTGTGTTTCCCGACTGTGCGTCCATTGTGAGAATCCAGTAGGCTGGAATACAAAATAGTATATAAAAGTGGTGGTGAAGATGGGCTTCAAAGAAGTAACTCAAAACCGAGAGGAGATTTGCGGAGAAAGAGAATCAAGGTCGAGGGATAGTTTCTTATTTATATACGGAGCAGACGCACCTTGAAGGGGTCCCGTGGATTGGTGCACGGAGCGATGATAAATTTCTTTTGTATTTCCGGATGTAGGCAGCTCTTGGTGACTAGGTGCAGAACAGCGAAAAAATAAAATAATATTAATGTCAAAGAGAGGCAGGACAGTCGACATTCAGCCCACTTGCTATTGTTATATATTGTCTACATAATCCAGGAAGAATAAAAAAGGAGGGAGCTAATTAAAAGCGTACAAAAAGCGGTTCACTTGTCCAGCAAATAAATAAATATATTAAGCATTTTCCCACACGGGTAAAGAGACCGATGCTCCGGATAACTGGGGGAGGACGAGGGTGGAAAGGACAGACATTGAATTTTGACTTCTAAGCCTGCTACAAGAGGAAACTTCATTGGCTAATCAGACAGAGCTAGTGGAGATCTTTGTTAGTCCATTGGTACTGTGCGTTTTGTGCTGAAAAGACGGTTTTCAGCCACTGTACTGAGAACGGGTGAATACATATCTATGGCTCTTGTAGTTAATCGCTCGTCGTGCTAAGTCGTCCTTTTGCTGGATTCCGATTGGTTTGATCGGCTCCACATATCAAGCCTCTCTCAGGCAGACGGGAACCGCCTGGCGCTTGGCATGAACGTAGTACTGCGCAGCAACGGACGATCATGACAGAACGGGATAAACAAACGACAAGTGCATGTAAGCGTGGGTGAGTTTGGCACGGAGATAATGTAGTTATGTACCCAAGCACTTGTGGCGCAGTTGCACGCCACCGGTGCATGTGGTTGCAGGGGAGCCGAGACCGACCCGCGCATTGCATACCACTTAACTTCCAACCTGAAAGTAACCAGAGTGTTGAATTTTTTCAATGGGTTATCATGACTTTGGAAGAGAAAGTTTGCAGGAAATTTGCTAGGGACAATGGCACCTCCGAGGTACAAGCCAAGGCTGATGGGACCGTTGCCTTCCGTGATCCTGTCCTTTCCTTGCGGTAGGTAAGTAAAAGTAAGCACAGATGTCTACTACTTAGTACCTGGTGGGTAGGTATTCTTTAATGACGTATCATTGCTCGAAAGTACATTATGGGAAAAGTCAGGAGGGATACACGGTATAGAGTACGCTGAGATGTACCTTCCTGTGCCTAGGCACTTACAACAGTCCTACAGACTCAGCCTGTACAGCCTATGAACATAGGCACTAACCGTCGGCACAATATGTATATCAAGGGAGATGGTGACGCTGGTTATACACACCACAAGGGGTTCTATGTGAGTAGCGACACGAAGCTTTATCCACTGTTATTTCTCGTGGGAGGTCGGCAAACTATTCGTTCACTATTTTTGGCTAGTCCCGCCATTTGTCGAGGGTCTAAGGGTAGCCAGCCCCCACCCCACCCTACCACCCGCTTGAGAGCTCCGAGAATCTGGCCCGAAGGTTAAATTCGCGTTACAGCGGAGACTGATCTCAACCAGAACCCAATCTCTATCGCTCGGCTCCATTTGAAATCCGGCATTTAGCCCGTAAGGTACGGTCCCGTCTTGCCCAGGGGACATATTGCCGATCCCCAGGCGGCACTCCTGTCGCATCTGGCCAAGCTGATGCACGGCGGTGGGCTATGGAGGCGGAGGGTACGATGGCACCCCGGCAGGCGCTGTTTCGGCTCAACAGCGAGAATTGGCATCGCTTCTTAGAGTTTGCATCTGCTCAGGCGGCGAAACGTGCTTAGTATCCTCGGGAAGAAGGCCGTGGGAGAAGGCAGCGGGGGATACCAGGTGTGGCGGCAGATATTGTGGCAGCCGGACATCCAACTGCGCAGGGTGCAAGGCCCTCCGTGCAGACAATCCAGGGGTGCGGGAGCTCGGTGGTGGCAGTGATACCAAGAGTAAGATGGGAAGAGCATGCTATTCATGCTGCCGCTGTGCCATGCTTAGCTAGAGAAAGCGATCGTCCAGCGATTTCTGTAGCACCTGCAGCAGGCAGTGCAGCCACTGTATCATCTGTCGAGGACCTCGCGGACATTACTGGATTACACGCAGGTCAGTACGGCGATTCCGACCCCGCCGTCGGGATGGGATGAGCTGGCGGCGCAGCTGCGAAACCCTACGGCTGCAGAGCAGAAGCGGGCCCAGAGATATCTCCAGGAGCCATGTCGTCAGGAGCTCGATCAGTATCTGGACAGGGCGATTGACGGAAATCCGCGACAGAACTGCCACGATCATCACAACTATACGCTATGCCATTGGTATCAGCGGTCGGCTCTGGGTAACCTGGTGGCTTCTTCGGTTGGATTAACTTGCCGTATAACTAAACAGCATCCCCTGCCGTTTATTCCCACTGACAGCCTACATATGTATCTCGCATGCCCGGTATTGTGGTCGGAGCCTTGACATCATCTCGGCAATCACTAACTACTTACTACTCTTAGTATATTAAGAACACGGAGACTGATAGGGGAAAAAAAAAACTATCAACCTTCCATCTCCCTTGATCCTAGCCAGTTTTGGGCAGCGTCATGGAGTACGAGGGCTATTCCGACTACTGCACGTCGTAGATCGGAAAGACGATGGCATCTTCTAGGCTTCAGACATGTCTTGAACGTTAGGTTCACCGCCAGCTGCATTCTGGGACCAAAGTATCAGCATTAGGTGGTGATCGTGGAGGTTTCCTAGTACAGCTAGCCAGGCTTTTTTGCTTTTGCAGATGACGAAGGCTGCAGCTGCCAATGCCGCCATATCACTAGCGACTGATAATCTTAAGCCGCCACCCTTGAGCCTCCCGATAGCCAAATGGCCCAGAGGTACAGCATTAAATATATCTAACTTGCAGCATGAGGGGACCATCGGCGAGCGTTCCAAGATGACGACCGAGAATATGTTGTGTGTCATGAGATGGAAATGGCAGCGGTGGTAGATGTTGTTCCTTGTCTCTCCATCCGAGGAATTTCCGACTACGCAGTCGGCCACAAGAACGACGATTTCCATTCATATGCTTCGTTGTCAGCCGCAGTGTGCGCGAGGGAGCCGTTGCTATCGGTCTTGCCACAGACTGTTGCCCATTATCCTCTGACACTGGTTGGGGACCATTTGGCGCGCTACGTAACGGGCGCTGTGAGCAATCCCAATGCGTTTCTGGAAGTGAAGTCGAAAGCTGCAACGAAATCAGGATAGCTTGCTGGAGTTGCATAATCTCTTCGAGGAACTCACGAGACGGGAGCTTCCCTGGCAATGTACGAGAGGAGGTGCAGAGACTGGGGGTCTTGCAAACTCCCTCGGAGATCCAGCTGGATGATCTGAGTTTGCTCATGGAACGGCGCAGCGGCTTTGTTCCAGACCAAAACCCTGATCTCCAAAAAGAGTACAGCAGATTGAAGGCTCCACTGCAGAAGGACGCAGTGGCTATGAGGGATCTGTCCATGGTCGCTCAGAGCAGTCAACAAGTAAACTCTTTGCAAGATTGGGGACCGAATATGATATCAGAGACTTGGGTATTGCAGGAGCGGTGTTGGGACTCGCTGCCGAGCTTTGCGGGCATGCTGTGTTCCCTGGAAGTCGTGATGAATTCCCTTAAGAGCCATATTCTGGAACTCAGGGAGAGTGTATCACGCCGTTGAGGGGTTTTGTTCAGCTCTCCTCATCAGGACCATACAGCGGAGATGGAAACTTTACTGGTTTGAGTGTAACCAAATGCTTGTTTTTTTACAATGTGTTTTGCCCTCTGCTCTTGATATCGTATTCTGACATATATCTCGGACCTCAATTGCAGCTTGCTTGTTGCAGACGACTGCCGTAATATACATCGCTGAGATATAGGCGACCAAGCGCACGGTCCGGCCCGTAATATATCGTGTATCTATTATCTCTGTCCTAGGAGCTATCGGAGTCCTTCACGGCATGCAGGATTGTTCAGCCAAATGGCTCGATATAAAAAGCAAATTTGTGATACCATTGACCGAAGACCATTCATAACGTCGTATATAGAGCGGAGGTACAACGAGTAATCAACATAAATGTATTTCTATGAACAGCCGCTTACCCGTCAACGGGTGACTAATTTTCACCTTCCTTGGAGACTGAACGCAGTTAGCATCCCCATACAGTGCATGCACATTGGCGAGGTAAACGACAATAACGGCCATGGCGAGAAGTGTTCCCAGCCAAGATATGCCAAACGCCCGGATCTGCTTCTTCGCCTCCTCGTCGGTGTCCGGGTAGGGTTCGCCGGATGTCAGCCGAGTTAGTATATAGACTAATACACCAGACACAGAAAGAAGATTTAACCCACATATTGCACAATATCGTTCGTCAGCGGCCCTGTAGAAACGCCGACTTGTTCATCGTACACCAGAATCAACGACCCCATGCTCTTCCAGCTTTTGCTCCCCAAGACCCAGTCGCGCCGAGCAATACACAAATTACCGGGTTCTCTCGGACGGTCACGGTGTGGACCCGAGAATGTAAATCCAAAAAATTGCGTGTGGTGTGAGTGGATGCCACTGGAGACGGAACTGGAGCACTAGAACAACACGGCAGTTAGCAGGCGCCATGGATGGCCTACACTGAACGAATTGTTATGTTCACTTCTTGTGTCTCTTGGACGGGAGCTGGCCCCATTGCTTGGAAGCCTGTAAGGTTGATATTGCCGGAATCTAGGCTCTTGTTACAATATTGACTTGTGGATTGACTGGATTCATACGCTCATCGCGCACCTTGTCTGCGATATGTAGGCAACAAGTATAGCTATCGGTCTTTTCCTCGACCGTACATGTACTGTTCCATAAAGACGGACTTTGAGCCTCGACAATGCCTGTCGTGGCCTCCATACCGGGGTTCCCTTCCTGCCGGTCGCCTCGTCCTGCGGCTGAGAATCTAGTTAAGTATCTTGGTTAGGAGTCCACAGTAGACTCCGCTCTAGTCCCTGCATTAATCCATGCGGTGAATTGAGGCTCGGTCAAGGCTTCGTATAAGGAATCTATTCCATGTTGAATCGCATTAATTCCAACCAATGTGATGTTCGTGTTGTTGATTATAGAGCCTACATGCGTCGCTGCCCATACATTCTCCGCCCGCATACATACTGGGGCAGGAACGCGCACTTTATCCGCCACTAGCTCGGTTGGGCCGCCCACCGTAGGAAACATCCTCTGAACCGCCACCGTATCGCTCCCATCACTCTTCCGGTCTGTCGTATTTCCCATCTTTTCGCTGTATACCATAGTGTCGACTCGACACCCAGTTCATATACGCCATGCAACCAAACAAGCGTCACCTTTTTACCAAATAGTTATCTGACCCGAATATATAATAACAGTCCGGTAGGTCTGTCAAAGGGACAATGAAAGTGAAACAAAAGTACGAACTCTCCGGCCACTAGCGCTGCAATTCGTACCTCTCCAGATTGCAAATTTAATTCAAGATACTGAATGCGGTTTACCGGTATCATCCAAGGTTGACACATAGGAAGTCTTCCCCGACCAGCCTGTTTTCCTGGTAGTCCCAACAATCACTACTATTAACGTGGAATAATATTCTGCTATCAAATAATAAGCTAGTAGGAATCTTTCAATATCCTATACGCACATGACAGATCTAGTATAGAGAAACTAAAATATATTCTAACATTTGGATAATGCCTCTTTTTCGGAAGTAATCGGGCGTATTACTATATGCCCTTATTTTTATGATTTGGCCCCCGTGTCTCCAGCACTTGTTAGAGACAGGAATGCGGGGGGCCAATTGGAGACACGTGAGGCTGAAACATCCCTGTTCCAGACTTCTCTAATTTTTCGAGACCATGGCTGGAACGCCGAGCGCGGCTGTACAGAAGATCTTCCACCGATCATCATCGTCCACTTCCGAAATGGGATGCCTACACGAAAGAAGCAATTCATCAATCTCCTATTCGATCTTCATGAAAAACATCAGCCACGTCCTGTAGGCCTTTCAGACACGATGCTCTATTCTCCGGGCCACGTACAGGCCACCACAATGATAAAGACCCGAGAACTATATATCGGCTCCCCCGGGGAAATCTTGACACTATCTTTCGCCAAGGCGCAATATTTCGCCATTGAACTGGTTCGCGATAAATTAGCCGGAGTGAAGTAGCGTTCTTTGTTTTCATGCGATTTGGTCAACCTTCCTTGTTAGTAAGTCGGTACCTTTTTTTGGCTTGGTGAAGAGATGCGCAAAATACACGCTTCTAATGAAGAGCAGCCTTGAAGGCAGAAGCGCTGTGCTTGGCGGCTAGCGACTGCAGAGGGCATGACGATTCGGAGACTCTAGAGCGATTCCAGCGAGAGAACGATATATAGCTTTTGTATCTAGTTAGCGTCATCCTGCTGGACACCATTTTCCGAACACGGATATCCTATGCGTCGAATTGAACAAGGCTCGAATCGAGAGTAGTAGGCTGTGCCTTCATCACTCGGGATACCCGGCACACGCCCCAGCGACGAGGCTGAAATACATTCTTTACGAGAACGCTCCAAAAACCGAGGTAAGTGCACTTGGCCTTTCAAAAGGGGGACCACCTACCTGCAAATGACAAGTATACCAGTCCGGATTTCATAAAATGTCGTGTCAGCCAGCCAACTGCTCATTCTTCCTAGAGGGCTCTGCATTGGAACCTAATCAGGATGTTTCCGGAATTGGGGTAGGTGATCTGAATACTTCAGTGTTACAGGTGCTGATAGAACTTGCCGGCACAGCTTATATCACATTTGGGCTCCTCGTGGTGCGATATGTTGGAGGGCCCCTTTCTCACGCCTCCCATTCGAGAGCAGACATTAGTCCAATTGATGAAGCCATCTTGACCTGGATATGGAAAAAGAGGAAAGGCTTACCCTCGCTCCTGTGGTCCGCTATTTTGAAGACCGTATGCTCTCTACACTTCCGCTGTTTCATTTCAGCGCTGACGCTTTCTTCTCAAGTACATTCTGATGATGAGCGACCAACAGCCCGTAACCGGTATAGCTATCCTTATAAGTGGGTACACCCAACTCCGATGCGGTTTATCAGCCTTCTGGTTTTCCTCTACTACGCATTTATCCACTTTGACATTCCTTCGAATGTACGTGCGGAATCATGAGGGCGCTCTACGCCTGCAACTTCCGCTGATGGTTTGCCTTGTTGCCATGCTCTTTGCTGCTCTTATACCGACTGGAAACGAGGGATGCATGCGGAACTCTTCCTGGAGCGCCAGCTAGCTGCTGTTTTCCCCGAGCAGATGGCAACCCAGTGTCCTCGTTTTCAATGTCCATTTCCGGTGAGTTTGGTGGCACGTTACTTTCTGAAGTTGTCTTGGTGACAACGTTTGTCTCCCAAGTCACCAAATCCTATAGGTGGAGCAGATCCCTCACCGCATTGTGGTTAAGAAAGAAGCCAGGGGTGGGTTGGATGAACATGGTCGATCCATTCGGTCGGCATGCGCTGGCTTCTACTGGGTGGAGGCGAAAAACATGTCTACTCCTCACCCTCGTCGCCTTTGCCATTCTCATCGCGGCCAAGGCTATCCTTGGTTTGACGGACTCAATGCTCTACACCTCTGCTGTTTTGCGAAACGCTGACGATCCAGTAGTTGTCTTGGCTTTTTCTTTCACTATCCTGGGGGACTGTACGGCTTTTTGCCGCGCCTTCATCTGTAGAACGCTCTCAGCCTGAGTCTGGCCAGCCCATACTGGAAGAGAATTTCTAGAGCTTTGGGCAGTGGGTACCGGTGCTGCTGTTACTTTCACCCATTCTGAATGTGGTGGAGACTTACCTCGGTTAGTAGGGTTTCTCGCTCACGTCTTATTGCCAAAGCTAACGCGGAAACCTCATACGCTGTCGCAGAATATAAGAAGTCCGATGATCTCTCGAAGCTGCCCGATTAGTGAACTTAGCGAAGGTGCATTTAAGTCGAATGACCTTGCTCAACCCGACTCGTTGCGTATTGCTGTCCAACAAAGCTTGACACAAGATGGGTCTGAACCCCAAGCGACGCATATGCTACGAGGTCCTGAGGCGGATCCACATGCATGGCCTGGCGATGAACATGCAGTCTTGAGCCGGGTGATAAATATCCCTAATCACAACTTATACCAGAGGCCTTGGTTCAAGACAATTTATACATAGCTGCCATGCTATGTATCGTCAATGCAGCAGCAACATTACGTACAGGTACAGGGATCGAGTCAATATCCCTGTAAATAGGCGTGGCTTCTAAGCCCGTCTACTACCAACAGATGCTCTGTTTAATGTTTCTTCCCCTGATTGGCGCTGTTGGGAAACTCCAGGGAGGTTGCCCGGGCAGCCAGCCAAGTTTGAGATTGATAGGCTTTATATTGGGTGAGAAAACAAGGCATCGAGTTTGCCGGCTCGCCTATTTGTTCTGTGCTATGCTCCCAGCTTGGAACTCTGTGCTTTCTGGCTTAGCCCCGTTCATGGGCATTATTACTACGGCCATTTTCCTGTATATACCGATGATTCTCCTTTGCATCTGCTTCCTTGGGAGACCTTCATAGATATCCCATTACCAAACGTGGCTACTAGTAAGTTAACCGCGCTAGGCAGTTATTACTTAAATTTGCATCATAGTCCTGGCAGCCCTAAATCAACGGTCGAATTGGTGTGCTATATTAGACCCGGCCCTTACCCGCGGGTGACCCTCAGTGTCCACAAACAAGACAAGCAAAGAGAAAGAGTGACTCGCTCGCAATGAATAGGTTATGTAGATTTACAGGGTTTCTCTGTGAATTCGTTTGCAAGCAATATTATAACAGCGGACTAAGATTTAAGAATCAACAGACGAAATTATAAGAACATTGTAGTTTTTGTCGTATGGATGACCCAACATAGGTTGTATAGAATAAAACAGTGTGGTAATTATTGAGATCCAAGTATATAGCCCACTGTTGTGAGTCAAAGGAAGATTGGTAACATGCACCCTCATGGGTGCCGTGCTTGTGCAGTGATGCTGCACTAGGGAGAATCAACTAGGACTGGTAAAGCGACTAAAAACCTGGTGGGAGAAAAGATAGAAAGAGCACCCCTGTACGATTACTCTCTCTGTATTGGGCATGCAGGAATACTTGTCGGTCCGATTGGCTGACGGAAGGTAGTGGACCACTCAGGCCCACAGCAGCGACTGAATATTGGGAGAGTCTAGTGACGGAGGGTCGTTGCCCGGGAGGTCGTCGCCAACTTCCCCCTCGATGAGTGGCGCCACGGGGCTATTCGCGGTCGACCCGCTCGCGTATCCCTCGTCGACATCGGCCAGCTCGTCGTCCGCGCTCTGCAGCGCCCACGGCCCCGCCGTCTGCTGCGTCTGCCATATCTCCACGATCTGTAGCGCCGCGGGATCGAGCTACAGCGCCTTTTCGACCACGAAGAACCGCGCGACCTTGATCACCCGCGATAGGATGGGGGGTAGCTGTCCGCGTCGCGCCAACCGTCCACCCCACGACCCAGCACGGCCATGGCGCAGACCAGCACGCTCTCGTTCTCATGGGAGCGGCGGCGATGGTTCATCAGCTCCACGCAAAACTCTAGGCACGCCCGCTCAGACGCAGCTGCAGCGCCTCGTCGACCGCCGGGAGCTCCGGCTGCGGCTCGGGGTGCTGCACCAGCTGCCACAGCCGCGCCCACTTCTGCAGCCGCGCGGTGGTGGTACACGGGGCGTTTCCACGCCTGCTGGCCGTGCAGGTGCTGCGTGCGCGCGAAAGACGCCAGGATCTGCTGGCACGGCTGGACGTGCTTCCGCACGCTGTTCGCGTTCATGCATGCCAGCAACGGCCGGTGTGGCAGCCCGCACGCCTACGTGCGCATTGCCTCCATGCGGATCGCCGGCCCGCAATGCTGCCCCGTCCGCTAGCTCTTCCACGCCAACTGGTCAACTGTGTCGTACAGTACCTGCACCCCCTGCTCGACGGGGTCTGCCGTGTCGGGGTCGGGCACCTCGACGCTGCGCAGCAGGTCGGCCGGCGGGGTCCCCTTGAGATACTGGGCCCTCCGCATCATGCGCAGCCACGGGTTCGCGTCATAGGGATCGGTGGCCTCGACGGGGCCGTGGCCACGGGCGGCCTCCGCCCGCTCCCACGCCTGGAGGACCGCATCGACCGCCTGCTGCGCCAGGGTCTGGCGGCGGCGGCGGCGGCGGCGGCGGCGGCAACGCCCAGCCGTACGGGAAGCAGATGTGGATGTAATGCGAGCCGACGCACGACGGGAACAGCTGCTGGTAGGAGACAACCTCGTACGACCACTGCAGCTCGGTCTCCTGTGCAGCCCGGTCCCGTCCGGGCTCTGGGTGCTTGGGACCATTGATGGACGCGCTGCCAATGGGTCCGCATCACTTTCATGCTGGAAACCAGATAATGGCACGTCGTGGGATCGCGGCGGCATAAGATCCCATGTGAATAGCACAGGATGATTGGTAACGGCTCGTCCAACCTGTGGGGTTTTGCTCCGCCTGTGCATGGGCCGCGACGTCCGTCCACTGCTGGATCTCGTGGATAAGACGCGCGTTCGTCAGACAGTCAAGTTGGTGCTGTCGCTTTGTTGTGATCCAGAGGAAGATTCGTTTGGTAGTATTCACATCCGAGATACTGAGGACTTATATATACAAGATAGATACCAGATTGATTTCCAATCAATCTGCTTGTATCCAGAATAAATTTCGTATACGAAGCTCTATTCTTTACCTGGTCGAGCCTCGAATCACAACAGAAACAATAACAAATGTATTTGCATTGCTCAAGAGACAGTATTCTACCTTCCAGTAGGCTGCCCAAAACTCAGAGGCCTGTGACAAGAATTATAGAGAAAAAGCTGAGGCGTATTCAGGAATATTTCAAGTACACTAGGAGAATCATAAAGTATAGAAGATAAGCTACAAGACAGTAGACAAGATAGTAATGCCCTAGAGTCCTATATTAGACTTTGCTGGAACGTCCTAGAGATTTTGAAGTTGCGCGGCAGGGAGGCCGCAGAACAGAATACCAGGCAATTATGCCAACACAGGCTCTGTGAGGCTCAAACATCATTAGGAAAGTAATGGTTCAATGTATAAGGAGAATATATAGATAGGTGGTCAGGTCAGATAGGCGGTCAGGTCAGGCAGGTGTAGACATCTTCAGAGCCCGACAGTGGGCTCAACCCTTGGGTCCAAAGCCCGACCCGACGTGGGCCCGTGGCTCAACTTTTAGGCCCAAGCCCGACCATTCGGCCCATGTCGGCCCCCCGATGGGTCCCCGATGGGTCCCCGACAAAGCCCATTGTTGCATAAAAGTCTGGTCTTGGTGTTCATAAAGGGGCTTAATAATCTAATTAAATAAATAAATAACGGTTTTTTGCGTCCGTTCTGGTTCTCCTCATAAGAATGCTGTAACTGATCACCTAGAAATTGGAAAATGTAGGAAACCACTCCGAAATAAGAATAATAATCCCTTGTTCTTTATTATTTACTACAGAGAAAAAAATACTTTCTACAGTTTCAAGCGCTCGTTGTTGAGAGAAGAATTGTTCTTCCATGGAGGATAATATATCCTCTACATAAGCAATTATATACCGCACAGCCGCCCACTAATGACCTTCTATACCGCAGACAACTTCTTTCCAAATCTCGATTAAGGCCGGATATTTTTTAGTATACCCTCTTGCCTCATATATGACTGAATTACATCTATTTTATCGTCTGGACAGAAATGTTATGATCTGCGTTGTACTTAGGCTGTGACCCCCTGGGTCCTGGACTGTTGGTTAATATTTTATGAGGTCTCTAGGGCCGAATGGGCTGGAAATGGGCTTCTGTGGTCTATTAACGGGCCATCCATGGGCCCTTTGGGGGGTTGGGCGGCGGCGATGGGGAGGAAACGGACAAGCACGACGCCAACTTCATCAACATGCACGGCAACAGCTACAACAACCCCCGTCGCCATCTTCGCTACGCCAGGCACAAGTGCTGCCAAGTTCAATGCACTTGTGGACACGCTGCCCAATGACCCTCAGGGTCTCATACTCACACAGTCCTGGCAGCCAAATGTGAGCTCTCCTTTCCCTGCGTTCCCAATCTAGATAAAAGATAAGTATAATATTAACTTACTTGACAACAGTTCTTATCCACTGGATACATGGATAGGTGTCCCATCGAGAAGCTGGACGACAATGCTCTGGTCGCGGACTGGACTATTGCGCGGGGCTCTCAGCCTGTATTTGAATTCCAAAATTCAGGGGTCTGTCAAACCCTGGGATCCGTCTAAGCTGCGCAACCAGCTAGTGTAGTAGTTCAAGCACGAGGGTGACTAGAATCCACTAGTCCGAAGAGGTAACGATACTTATCCTGGGAGCGGGGCGACTCCTGAGAACAACGTCAAGGTTCTGGAGAACTAACACAATGGTCCTAAGACCCAAGCAGCAAAGATAGAAGCAAGGCCCGGATACGTATATCCGCTTGTGATAGAGTATGGACGAATCGTACTAGCAGTGACAACGATATGGTTATCAATGACAGTTGTATTGAACGCGAAGAACTAATCTAAGTACATGGTAATGAATGTCCTTATATCCCTTTGCTCCAGTGGTGGTAGATGTGGTAGCTCGATATGATGATAGCTTGATAGCACTTGGTCGAGCGTTGCGATGTTGCTATCGTGCGATCGTGCTATCACTTGGTCACGTGTTGTGCCTGATTGGGTGGTTTGGTGGTTCCCAGAAAATCAAGTACGTACAGGTACATATAGACTTGATTTTCTCGTGGCTTGCTCGATCGGGTTTAGTGCTCACGTCTTGATCGCTGAGCCGCGGGCTGAGCAGCGGGCAAGTTGCGGGCATCTCTTTGTTGCGGGGTTCGGTTGGTTGTCGTTGCCCGATGGTTCTGCCTGGCGTGGCCGCCCTCAACTAGTTGACTGACAAGGGTGTCGTAACATATATCTATCCGTGTGAATCCGGCTCTCTGTATCAAAATAGACATATACTTACACGCTTTGGCTGGGTTATAGTTAAGGCTGCGCGTCCCGATAGAAGGAATAAAAATGAGACGGACCTAGGTTGAACTCGTAAGCGGACTTGGATGAGTGTCACAGGTAGGTTATTATGTCTACTACGCTACTCGTTTCCCCAGGCGTTTGCGAAAAGCTGGAGGGTAAACTTTGAGGTAACGTAAGTAGCAAGTGTATGTTCTGTCATTATCTGAAGCTGCTGGTTGTTTTCAATGAAGAGCATGAATCGTCTGCACACTTGCACTTCTAGCCTGTAGCTAAACCAACGGTACACATGAGGGCAGGTAAAGCATACACGTTGTAATTATTACAGCTGCGTATGGTACAACTCTGGCAGGATATTTGGCTACTCTGGGTAGCTAGAAACTTTGGCAGGGACGTGATAAGCAGCAAGTCAGGAGGAAATTTCGAGGGTTATACCAAGCGCGCCCACGTTGTGATGAGAGTCGTCAAGACTCCGGAAGCAAATGGAGCGTATCATGGGATGTTGGCGTGGCAATACTCTGCATGCTCTGGTAGGATGTTAGCTGCATTAGATGCGATATTGGAGCAATCATGACCTGCTTGCTTGCATATGAAGCCCTAGAACCCTAACCTACAACAGCACTTTACCGAAAGAGGTAACTCAAAAAGCCAATCAGAAGAGCGCGTGGAAGGAAGTTCTCTACAGCAAAACACCATAAGTCTTTTGCGTACGCTCTCGCAGGCTCGTTCACTGGGGGACGCGCGCTGCGGCACGCTGTAAGCCCTGAAACGTTGTGTCGCGTGGCATTTGTGAAAAAGTGGGCGGAAGCTGTGGCAATATTAAGCACTATGTATATCATATGAAGCAAAGCGAGCCAATCAGAGCGATAGAGACCAGGTGGCCAGTGTTTTCGCTTGTAGATCACGCAATCTCTCCATCTCCATGAGCAGATCGGGGTTGGGTGAAAAGCGAAGATTGTCAGAGGTGATCGCTTGGAGTAAGTGAAGGCCTAGAAAAGATTTCAACCTAAAGCTGAACATAAAGGGAGCAGTACTTTCGATGGAAATCTTGACCTGGTCAAGTGGCGAGCAGGCGTTCGTAAGCATCACAGTTGGCATGTCTCGATCATAGAAAACAAGGCTAGGAAATGGAATCTGTGCAGTCTGATCTGGCTGGAGGAGCAAGTCGTGAGCTTGTGGTCGAAGATTTGTGGGATACGTGGACCTTGGCGACGTGACGGAAGAGAATATATAAAGTCAAATGATATTCTCAGAGAGGAAATCGGGGGGAGACAACGAGGATTATAAGAGCATATAGCAATGCAGAGGGAAAGAAAAGCCAACAGCATGAGATAAGAAAAGCGCAAACACAAACGCAAACCGGTAGGCAATAATATCGGAAGAAACAAAGTGAGGTTGAGAGGGCTATATTGGGCATGAGTATTGGAGGGGAAGTGGGGAGGACATGAAGGCAGTGATGCTGCAGAATATACGAAGCCATGCAGGCAGGCAACCTATTAAAAGAGGTGTTGAAAGAAGTGCGTCGCAAAAGCATGCAAGTAACAGAAGAGCAGGAGTAGCGAATAAGGATAGCATGTAGGGCGGGCAGATGAGTGCAAGAAAGTATACGAGCACGAAAGGCCAATGGACTAGTAGCGAGCCCGTCAGAGCCTAACCGAAGATGGCAACATGTCAGCGTGCAATCAAACAAGGGGTGGAAAGAAGAGACAGCGAATAAGAAGAGGGCAGAAAAGAAGATGGCGAATAAGGAAGCAGAATTTGGCTAACAGCAACATCAAAGATAAGGTTTTTTTAAACAAGGGTAGACCCTGCGCACGAAGGTAAACCCTTCCTCTCACTTCGTTCGTTTCAGGGCATTTCACATGATGTTGGTCAAACCTTTGAATGATGGACTGTATTTTAAGCGAGAGTGTTGTACGCGTGTTGTCTCCCCCCCCTTCCTTGACTGTCCATCTTCCCAGCCAAAAGGCTTCCCATCGACTCTTGACTCCAATATCCCAGAGTCCGCTTTTCGATCGGGATCGGCTATCATTAAACGCTCGCTGCCTATTAACAATGAGACTCATAAGACGACTTGTCCACCGGTCCCGGTCAGGATCCAGGGACGGTTCTGACCATTCCGAAACGTCCTCTCCAGCCCGTCCCCAGGGCGGTCTAAGTGCCACAAACACGAACGAGCCGACAAGTCCGGGAATTTCTCTTCATGATGCAGCCACCGAGGGATTGACAGAGACCGTTCGCTGGCTCCTTGATCGGGGCGTTCCCGTGGACCACACTGATGACAAAAACGCAACAGCCTTGCACCTAGCCATCAAAGAAGGTCATGTCGATACTGTACGACTTCTTTTGGCTCGCAACGCCGATATTGAGAGCCCATATGGCCCCATACAATCAAAGCCCGTGCACATGGCAGCAACGACGCTGAATCCAGCTCTGATGGAAGCTGTACTGGAATATAAGCCGAGCCTGGAATCAAGATGCAATGGGCTGACGGCACTGTACATTGCCATCGCCGCGGGGAATGAGGACGTGGTTAGGCTACTTCTGGAAGCGGGTGCAGATGCAAAGGCCAGGACCACCTGTGAGGTTGGCACAGGAGAGTCCGTCCTGCACATGGCAGTCGGATGGTTTCACAACTCAATGCTCGCCCTCCTTATTCGCTATGGGGCCGATGTAAATGTTGCAGGTACAAATCCAATCGGGCAAACGGCCTTGCACATTGCAGCTGAATACGGAAACACGGAAGCCATCACTGAGCTCATCAAATATGGCACCAACATTAATGCAAAGTTTCCCGACGGCCAGACTGCCTTGGAGGTTGCAGCGCAGAAAGGTCAGATTGAGGCAGTCTCGGTCTTAATTGACCATGGTATGGATCCGCTGGCAAAGTTCGATGGAAAGCAGAATGCCATATACATGTCAGTCATCCACGGCAAAAAGGAAATGGTTGAGTGGTTTCTAGACCGATACACGGATCGCATGGATCACATGACGAAGCTCAATCTTGCCATTGCGGCCGCTGGCACAAATCGCATCAAGATCCTCGAGATGCTTGATAAAAGGGGATACCCCATCATTGAAGTCGATGACCATGGTATAACTGGGTTGTTTCTGGCTCTCCACTTCAAGCACTATGATGCCGTGGTTTACTTGTTAAGACGAGGGGCGGATCCAGAGCCTCAGATCCCGAAAGACCCAAATTCATGGGTATCCAAGGATCCTGACCTGCAGAAAGGCCACGACCTGCTCCGTAGTGCGAAGAGTCAACGCGGCTCGCAGCCCAACTCGGAACTGTTCCCGGAATGGCGATACAAGGAGGAGGAGGACACTTCTGCCTCATTCCAGGCGAGGCTCATGGCTGGTGCAACCAGCGTGAATGCGACCCGGAAAGTTCAGGCAAGCCAAGAGCCTCCAGGCATTTTTGCCTGCAGAGTGTGCCATGATTTGGACTTTCGAAGAGGGATGCCACGGGATGCAGAGCTGGTGTACTTTATTGGCATGGCGCAGATAGAGTCAGCTGTCAATAGCTGCCGCGGCTGTCGCTTCCTGCTCGATTGCCTATCCCAGATCCGCGCAGCGTATGGTGAAGGGGTCTGGCGCAATATGTCGGGCAATTTCTTGGTCCTTACTTCGCGAGCACAGGGGGCGCCACTTCTCGTCCATTTTCACAACGGAGTACCGATAGGGACTCCATCAAGGCGAATCGAAATATATGTGAATGAGGGTAATACTTTACCCTACAATGGCAGAAGTGAACTGCAACGTTAACCCATATTTGTTAGGGAGCAGCGCGACGTGGCCTGTGGTTGGCACTGGCAGAGATGTATCGGTACAGGGCTGGACTGATGCTCGTGTCAGCATTACCAAAGGCCTTCTCCAAAAATGTACCACCAATCATACTCAATGTCACTTTACAGTTGGGAAATTACCTACTAGAGTGATACGAATTCCGTCGGCGGGTGAACCACACCTCTACGTAAGTAAAGGCGAGAGGGCCAGGTACATAACCCTCAGTCATTGCTGGGGCGGTGTCAGTCCGTTGACCACGACGACCGTAATTCTTTCGAAGCGGCTCCGAGAGATTCCCTTTAAAGTTCTCCCCAAAACTTTTCAGGATGCTGTCACCATCACACGCAGTCTGGGTGTCGAGTATCTCTGGATAGACGCGCTTTGCATCATCCAGGATGATAGAGATGATTGGGCTCGAGAGGCTGCGAGGATGAAGGGCGTCTATGCCGACTGCTATGCGATGATATCTGCAAACCGCTCAGCCGATCCAAATGGCGGGTGTTTTGGCTCGGGCATCGACAAGCAGAGCCTCAGCTATGCGGTGCACTCTCTAGGGCCGGGTCTCAGTAAAGTCAAGGCCTTTGTTCGACTTACCAACCTGCGCGACGCATTCCACGCAGAAGTCGGCCATATAATCGGAGACCACACCGATCCATCAGCAAACGGCCAATCGCGGACGACTTTGAACAAGCGCGGGTGGTGCTTTCAGGAGAGAGTGCTTGCTCCACGCATCCTGCATCTGGGGCCTTCGGAACTCGCCTGGGAATGTCCTGAGACAGTGGCCTGTGAGTGCAAGTGTATAATTACGCACCATGACAGGGAGTCGAGATTCAAGGCGTTGTTTGTCGATCGCATCCTGCGCGACGCCCAGCGGCAGAAAGCCTACCATTCTCCCCAGGTGGACATACTGCTGTGGATGAACTTTGTGGAAGAGTTTACCCGGAGAGAGCTGACATACAGTACCGATATCCTGCATGCGCTCTCGGGCCTTGCTGAGTATATGGGTGCCGTTGTGCAAACCGACTATCTATGCGGTCTCTGGAAGAAGAACTTGGCTGAGTTTTTGCTTTGGCACGTAGACGTTCCCAGATCGGACGACATGAATTACGAGTTTCTAAAGGCGCCGCGGCCATTTAGATCGACACCTTTGAGACGGACGCGCGCGCCTGGTACGCGAGCCAGGCGCCACACGACATACTACGCTCCTTCGTGGTCTTGGGCGTCAGTCATTGGACCCATTTCCTTCCGAATAGGGCGATTGGACATGAAAAAAGAGGACCAGGTCTCCCATGTGCGCAAGGACGGCATGCTGGAAGCGAAGATGGCCAGAAAATCTCTCCTTGGTCGCGTCGATGCGAGCTGCACCGCCGACCCCTTGAACCGTTATGGCCCCCCCAAGGTTACGGCATCTCTGACGGTACGCGGTCTGACGGTTTCAGCTATGTGGCTGGGAAAACGAGATCCCACGGATCCTCTTCACGGATACAAGAGCGAGCAGATTCTGACCTATGGCGCCGTGTCTTCTGATCCCGGCCCTTTGACAGCTGATTTCTGGCCGGACCACCTTGACTATGAAACATTAGGTATTTCTGTCGGCGATGAATTTCTGCTGCTGGCGACCATTCTTGATACCGAGGGCGTGGTTCCACAAAAAACCGACAGAGCAATATGGGGCGTCAGGGAAGCCACTGTGACAGGACTTGTACTTGCTTTGGGTGCAGTATTTCCGCTGCGTCGTCCGTTGGACGACCAGGCTGCTGAGCGACCTGTTTATCGACGGGTTGGCCTGTTTTCGGTGAACGCGGATGATTGGAATCGTGTTCAGTGCACGCAGACAGTCATTATTATATAGCTGTATACACGATTTCAAAACCTGTTCAGTCTAACTATATTCTGTCTCGTCATTGGGGGTATGTGGTTATCGGGTTTTCTCTAAAATTTACTAATTCAATCACTCAGCAGCCAATCGACAGCACTGAGCGTCTACATGTTCTGTGATCAAACACCGTCCCGACAACAGCCACAGGACAGTTACAGGGCAGTGCAGAATTACATGGTGACTGACGCTCTGAGCGAACATGGGTCCGTGTTTACATAAGCTATTCCCTCTCTGTGGGAATTGATAGGGACACCCCAAATTAACTACTATGCAGCCAACCCGTCTAGCGCCTTGGCAGCGGAGTCCAAAATGAATTCCGGCGTGTTCAGTGGTGAACTTGACAGTGGGGTCTTCGTGTTCTCTCTTGTTATATGAGAATCCAGCCATGAGGGGGGTGCTTCAGCTCCGCCTCAATACACCCTCGTTCCCCCTTGTATCTTTCTGTCTCTCTGCCTCAAGCTTACGAGTTTTTCCCCGAGACCCATACACAGTCGTCGCTCTTTCTGAGTTCAAATGGTAGAGTCGCTCAAGCTGCCTATGGTCGTCCAGATGGAATTAACAGGCGGATATAGGAATTCTTAAATGTCCTCTACCCTACGAACGGGAACGACCAGCAGTCCCATATAGAGTATACTCATCTATTCCGTTTACCGTGTCCACAGTATATGTTGGAACTAATCCGTGTTCATGATTAGCATTGTTTTTGTTCATGGCCTTAACCCGAGAGGGGCAGCGCAACATGCCATGCAAACCTGGTCAAATGAAGCTGGAGTCTGTTGGCCTGAGAGCTGGCTTCCGGATGATATTCCCAACGCGAGGATACTCCTTTTCGGGTATAATGCAAACACTTTCCTTAATGTGGCCGAGGCAACCGTTAGGAACCATGCAAACACACTGCTTGACAGGCTTGATGGAGTGAGGTCCCAAGAGGTGAGACGATGGGCAAGATGCAAGGGTGAATGGTGCATCTTGGGATTGACCAAAGATCGCAGTACCAGCGAAATCGCCCTATTATATTCATCTGTCACTCGCTGGGAGGACTCGTAGTCAAGCAGGTAAGGTTGCGAATCTGGTAGGATGGAGTATCGACCTATAGCTGACGATTTGTGTAGGCTCTTGTCACGGCTATAGTGTTGGATGACTTGTACGGACATATTCGCCGAGCGACATACGGGATTATTTTCTTCGCAACGCCTCACCAGGGCGGAAATATGGTCAGCACTGCCAGGGTGGTGGCAGGCGTAGTCAGCTTCTGCACCGGGGAGAGAAGCAGCAGCCTTTTGCCTGCCCTGGAGCGCAACTCGCTTTTGACAGAAGCAACCACAGACGATTTTCGAACCCAGCTTGGGAACTACAGGGTCATTAGTTTCTTTGAAATGCGACCGACAAGGCTAATGCGGAGGAAATTCCTTCCGATGGTACAGAACAGAGTACGTGTCTTGCTATTCTAACAGTCCGGACCTATTTCTAAGTGTTATATCTAGTTGATAGTCGACCGAACATCAGCGAAGCTCGGCTCCCCAACCGAGTTGGTACTTGGCATTGACGCAGACCATTCCGGTATATGCAAATTCTCTAGTCGTGATAGTGCAAACTTCAGGTTGGTAGTGCGCCACATTCAGTCCTTAGCCGAAAAAGCAACCATGAGGTCTGCAGGTCTTCCAGCAACGGGCACGCCAGACCCAGCTAGCCAGCAGATTCCTAATCAGCATGTGTTAGACAGGGCTGACAGGGACCAAAATTCACGCGATCCATCCTCTCTCGGAAGCATTCGAATTCTGGGAGATCTCAGGAGAGATGAGGGCAGAGTCTCGGAAGCAGAAGACCTTTTCCGAAGAGCATTGGATATTTGCGAGGTTTCCTTTGGTCCGAATGATCCAGAAACCAGGAGAGCTCTCCTAGACCTAGCTTGGGTTCTAGAGACAGAGGCCAAATATTCAGAAGCAGAGAACCTCTGCCGAAAGGCACTTGCCGCAGAAGAAGCCGTACCGGATTCAGTTAACCAGAAAATACTATTGGACACCATTGGAATCCTGGCACTGCTCCTCTGGAGACAGGAGAAGTACGCAGAGGCTGAAACGATGAACAGACGGGCAGTAGAAATTAGTAAGGTTCTTCATGGGCCTGAAAGCTCAGCGACCTTACATTACTATTCAACCTTGTCAAGGGTGCTTGAAGATTCTCAGAGATTTCAAGAGGAAGAAACGATTTTGAGGCAAGCCAGAGATATCACAGAGAGGCAACATGGACCAGAACTGCCGGACCCCCTGCAATGGACGAGAAGACTTGCGAGAAATCTTCGGATGCAGGGTCGATATGCTGAGGCGATGGATCTTTATGGGACACTAATAGGTCCTAGAACAAGCGCAATCAGCCCCGATCAAGAAATAGAGACCCTGCACATTCAGAATGGAATTGCCCAAGTACACCAGGGCCAGGGCCGGCATAGCGAGGCGACCGAGTTGTGGAGTCAAGTGTTGTCGGAAAAGACTCGACTACTTGGGCCAGAACATCCCTCTACCTTGGAGACCCTCACTGACTTGGCATCGTCTTTGGTGCATCAAGGGGAATACATAAGGGCAGAAGAGCTCCATCGCCGTGCGTTAGATGCAAGTTATAGAGTTCTTGGGGCCGATAACGAAGCAACGCTTGTGCGTGCATACTACCTCGCTGGAGTCTTGCGACACCAAAATAGGTACACCGAGGCTGAAACGATGTACCGACGAGCCTTGGAGACGAGCCGCAGGATATTGGGATCTAGGCATCAGTTTACGGTAAACTGTGTCAATTTTCTTGCGCAAATGCTCCGAAGACAGGGAAACAATGCAGAAGCAGGAGAAATTCTACGCCAGCTTATTCTAGTAAGTCTCGAATACACGGCTTACACCTACTATAGGGGAATTTTGCAAATTAATTCGAGGACAGGCCTAGCGCGGCGTAAACCCATGATGGATTGGAGTCGGGAAACGAGCTGATTCAGTCTAATTGCACCTTCTGCTGTAGCCAAAGACAATACGGTCCGATTCTGCGATGCTCCTAACGCCGCGTGATCCACCTACTGTCCCTCCCCTAGTGTTCTCTTTTGCGGCGCGTGAGTTCGAAATCTCCGAGACGCTTCTGCAAAGTCCAGTACAGCCCCGAGGGTGCTGCTGTTGAGTCTGATCATCATGAAGACGTCGGCATCGCAGCCCCGATAATACTCGAAGGACTTTCGGAGGAGACCGTTCCTTCAGCGAGCCTGTTTCTGGCGAATTAATTTGGGGTTGTTGGAGTGGCGTGTGCGGGTCATCTTCTGTTCTTCGGCCATTGTCTATAGATCTGGATTCTTTCATTGGAGTCTCCGGACTCGAGAAAATAACTACGGTATATATAGCCCAGGGAGATCGGTGCGGGTTCATAGTCTCTCAGAATGGAATATGAAAGAAGATCACAATGTACCGCGCCATAATGCCCTGCGAGGTTCATTCCACCCCTACACACCGGTTCTCTCGAACGTGGAGACCTCTACTGGTGTGGACAGGACGACCCAATCCCTGCAAATCCTTGTCAAGTATCAGTGCAGAAGTCAAGATTATCTGGCAATCCTCGAATCATTCCATGGTCCCGTTTTCTCTGTCCCTGATGTACGCAAAGAGCTTATTCGATGAGGATCGCGTGAGAGAACATACATGGAGACGTTGAACTACGCAAGTCGCTACTGCGGTTAACTCCTTGCATGACGCCGGAAAAACCCACATGGATATCAAGCTATCGAATATCGTTATTGATGAAGACGGAAACGCGGTGTTTATTGATATCAGTGGTGTTGGCGGAATTACACATGGATGGCGCCCCCCAGAGATTCGAGACAATATATCACCTGGTAGTTTCTCGTTTGAGGTGCGCCAGCTGAATGATACACGGGCATATGGAAAGCTTCTGTCGGAAATCATATCCCATGGAGTGGCCAGCCCCTTTTCAAAAGCACTGGATCACATTGTTGCTTGTCTTACAAGGGAAGGCGCGCTGGTACGCATAACTCTTCCAGAAGCTATTTCCAGCCTAAAGGCTTCTGGTATTGATAGAACATGCAGTGTCTTCAACAAGTATGTATAGACTATGGCAACGGTGGAACTTGATATATCTCAAGCTATTCCCATATCTGATTCTCAGGATCTGTTCAATAATCATCCCAGTCGATTTTTATCCGTTGCGCTAGGTAGGTATAATCAGAGAGGATGTGGTGAATCTTCATTTCGTTGGCTTCTCTTACACATACGTATGACTTGCGATCATCAAGGTGGGCCCTCTGATGATCAAAATACCTAGGCTTTATCAACCTTTCGCTCATATATTACGAGTTAAACACTCGGCAGTTCCCGAAACCGTGCGATTAGACCTCGGCAGAACCTCAAAACGGGTGAGCATGTTAGAACCTCCACCCGACCCTCAAGGCCATCTATCATCAACAGAACCTCTAAGGTTCACCCTTAACAGACCCTCGCTTACCCGCCAAAACAAAGGTTTTGTATAATTTACCCTTCTGGGATGTATAACCACCGCTAACTTATCCTTGAAAATACTGTTATTTACTAGTGTTTTAGTCCTGTTCCTACGTATCTAATATTTTCAATAACACTATCGGCGAAATCCAATAGAATTACATAGTATTCTATTATCTTCGTCATGAAATTATCTATTTAGATAGTTTTATAGAGGTTTAGTTTAGTCGTAGTAGCCTAGGAAGGATCTAATTATAGATATAGTGTATAGCTGAGGATATACAGTATAGAAATATATAAAGTAACGGACTATAGATATAATTCGGGTTTTTAAAATATCTGCATGTTAAATTGCTGAAATATTAAATAACCTAGGCGGGAATTTGCCTCTCTCACGCCTGGTATACTTAGTTTTAAACTACTAACTCTGCCTGATATCTAGGTACGGCCCTTAAGGTTATTGTGAACAAAGGCGCCCGACGACTTCCGCAAGTATCCAGCTGAAACAGGTGACCCTAAGAGTGAACCTCAAGAATCGAGGGTGTCGTTGAATGAGAAAGGATGGATTATTGTTGGTTGACTTGTTTTTACATGTAGGGATGCCTCATATATATATATCCACTTCCGATCCCTGCTGCAAGGCTCAGCCACCGTGATACTCAACAAACTCGGTCGCTTACCCACCCACGGGGCGGGTCGGGTAGAGGGTTTGGAGGGTCACCCGCGGGTGAGGGCCAGGTCTAATTGAGAATCTATGGGTGCTCATGTAAGCAATCATTTATGAGCGCTATCCTGAGCTTGAGCAGGCGCCTGATACGCAAGAAACGCTTGATCGCTTGATAGAGGCGGCGAATGAGGCCTGGCACGCTATAGATGACAGAGTTTTGCAGAATCTATCGAATACTATGCCTCATCGCGTGCAGGCTATCCTATCTGCGGATAGTTGGTATACTAAATACTAGAGGCGGCGAGGTCTATCTAGCGTCAACTAGTCCTAAATAGGAAAGCGGTAATTTTAGCGTGATTTTGCGTGTTAAAAAGTTTTGAACCCCCACTGTAGTAGATAATCCCGATTAGATTACATTAATCTAAATCTAACTATATCTGTCCGGTTATTAAAATCTTTATATCTTAATCTACCTGGGTCCGGTTAGGTTAGGTTTAGTTAAGGTACAGCGGTTAGGTTAACCCACTCTACATACATATGGGATAGTCGCGACCGATTCATTCGTCGAAAGAAATATCCGCTTTGCTACACGACTGCTTGCTACAGGAAAAGGGTATACAAGCACCGGAATTTGTAATAGCCTCTAATCTATGTGACAAATAGCGTTAGAAAGTTGTGCAGAAGGATCTAGATCCAGGCGGTTCATCCTAAAAAACCCTAAGTACAAGTTTCCAGCGGGCATTGTCGGGTGGCAAAAAGTGTGGGGTGACAGGGTTTCAAACCTTAATGGAGCCATGGCGGCCGTCAAAGAAAGCTTTGTCGATATTTCGAGATCCAAGCACCAATAGGAAATATTTACCGCTTCCAGGAGGAGCCGTAAAATGCTAACTGACCTAGCTGGGCGAGTATGTGAATGTCAATGCGATAGTTTTTATTTCGAGAAGAAAGACCTACGGAACTTAAGAAACATACTGTCTGCACAAGGAGGTAACATCCGTGATGCGCTGGGGGCTAACCTCGCTTGATCGCTTGTCTACCAGGCGTTTCAGTACATATCTCAATCTACGTGTACAGGGACAACAAGCCCAGGGATGGACAGACCGCACTTAGTGATCTACAAGCCCCAACGGATATAAGGCCGTTCTTTATACTTGTGTAACTATTAGAACCACGGTTTTTGGCCACTCACGGCATACTCCATTGTACGTGCCAGACATCATGACAACAAGGGGTACTAGGGTCAGTTACATTGCGCCGCAGGCCGGACTGACACTTGGTACCTATTGCAACAGATGGGGACCGGGGGTTCCTGTCCAAGCCACGCTTCCTTGCCAGGTTAGCCGCTCCTCTAAAACCTTCATTCTATCGTATATATAGCTGGTATGATGGTGGAACGAGAAATTATTACGAAGAACCAATGTCAATGCTAATGAGCAGCCAAGCTGAAGGCTTACGAGCAGCGCATTGGAGCCTCATCACGAGCTCATCGTGAGGCCGCTATTCCTGAAATCTCAGTCGTGTCCCACAGCATATATGCTTGATTTTCTCGTGGCTTGCTCGTTCAGGTTCAGTGCTCAGGTGCTGATTACTGAGCCTCGGGCTGAGCAATGGGCAAGTTGCGGGCATCTCTTTCTTGCGGGGTTCGGTTGGTTGTCGTTGCCCGTTGGTACTGCCTGGCGTGGCGCCGCCCCCAACCAGTTGACTGACAAGGGTGCCGTAACTCCCCTACCAATAGGAACGCCCCACAGATCCATAAAGGACTGACCTCGGTGCTGTATCTCATCTTATTGAAGATAGCGTTTGTCCTCATCCGGATCGTCATACCCAATCCCGGAGCTCTCATTTGGAAGTTCTCCTTTGAAAGTTCTCATTCTCCGATCATGAGTATTGATCGTCCTTCTGAACGGGCAAGTCGGCTACCCAATGTTGCCGGTCAGCCCCGTCCGGTTGACGCATGGTCTCATAGGATCACGGAACCTGCAGGACCTGAAAACGCACTATATAGTTAATATAAGTTCGCCGCTCCATAATGGCAGCAGAACTGTAACGGTAATGGCCGTACAAAACCGCATCAATTGTGCAAGTCCAAACAACGCGGTCTTTCCTGCAATCTAGGAACCTCGCCCCCTCACCTTCCGCCTTGTCCTCGCTACAGCGCACATACTCTTGCGGTGCCAACAACTAAGTCAATACTGCAAATTTCAACGCTAGAGCTATGGATAGTACTGTAGCACATGGAACGGACCTCATGTCTCTTTAGATCGAAGACATTGCTACATAAGCATACATTAGTCTTCAGGAAAAGAAGTCGCCTGGAAAGGACGAGGATCGCTCACCACGAGCCAATCCATACCCTCAGCAATACCAGAGCCATCCACAGCAGAGCACGCAATAGTTTTCCACTCTCGGTCCCGGAATTCCTCTAGCTTTAACGCCTCCGATATCTCCTCAGGTGTCTTTGCCCCCTGTAGATCCTGTTTGTTGGCGAACACCAGAAGCGGAGCCGCGCAGACGTCTCGCATGCCCTCAAAATCCAGTAAGGACCGCAGTTCAAAAGCAGCGTCGTCCAGTCGGTTGAGATTGGTGGAATCGACAACATATATGATCGCGGCAGTATCGCTGAAGTAGGAGGCCCACGTTGGACGCAACTTGTCTCGGCCTCCCAGGTCCTTATGGCAATGGCAGGTGGGTCAGCAACAGGAGCACAGTTGGGCTACCTAGAAGAGTCTCTCTGGTCGAAAAATAGAAAGTGACATACCCAAACGACGAGATCCATACCTCTATCATATGTCACTGACTCAACGTTAAATCCAGTTGTGGATACTGTGTCAATGGGCCCGAGGTTCTGAAGACGGCCGATAGTTAGCGGTTAACAAGCGAAATGCGTGTACGTTACATTACCTTTAGTTGTGAGTAGAGGATAGTGGTCTTTCCCGAATCAAACTGGTTACGACGCGTGGTGGTCAGTATAGTACCAGGTAGGCATCTCCGAGTGTGTAAGACGTCGAACGTACGAGTCCCCACATCAGGATTCGATATTCCTTCTTCCGCAACAGCGCGGGGGGTAGATGCGATAGTGAGGTGCCCATGCTAGTTGCCATTGAAAACAGGAGAGTGAAGGACGAAGGCTATGATTATCGGGGCAGAGGTGGCAGCTGAAGAAGAGGTGGTTGGGCGGTCTGCGGTCAAGTGGGGGCTCGCCGCTACTTACCGTAAAATTGGGAAGGGCGCACCGTCTCTAAGAGAGCTGGGAAGCCCACCTCGTTGGCATTGAGGAACAGGGTACCCTACCCCTCGAGTACACACACGCAAAGCAGAAGGGGCCACCCAGAAACTGCTGTTGATTAGTGGAAGATTGACTGTTCTAATTCACATCTGAGAAACTGAGGGCTTATATTTACAAGATATCTATATCAGATCAATTTCCAATTAATCTGCTTGTATCCGGAATAAATTCCGTATACGAAGCTCTATTTTCTACCAGATCGAGCCTCGATTTACGTGGTACTTCAATACCAAGTGTTGTGATTGTCTTCCTTTGAGAGACAATTGTGGCAGTAAATATGTGCTGGCGTCGGGGATGGGGATCGAACCCTCCAAACAAACAGGAAAACCAATCCGGTGCTTTACCTCAGCGGACATTCGAAATCATAACTAGGCTTATCCGTTAGGTTTAACACGCTGAAAATGTAGGCTGGGCTGACAGGAAGGGTAGCTGTATTTATGTAAAGAACCAAGTCTATTGACGATAAAAGTAGTCGTCTGACTTTGTTGCGACTCTGAAGAGAATTGTTAGGCACTTGATGGATGATGGGTAGACAGTTCTATGTATACCACGCTTTTTCGACCCTATGGGACAAGGCCGACAGAAACGTATTTTTCTAGCATATCCCAGTATCCTTTAAGGAGCTTGGCTCCTCAATCAACCAACTTTCTTCTACCTTGACGGCGACGTAATAGAGACGACACTAGTTAACTTGTTTTCGTATCTTTCTTCGCCTCCGACAACTGCCTGGTTAGCTTCAGAATGTTCTGGACCATTAGAACAGTTGTATAGGAACAGCACTAACAAACCTCGTTACTCGAAGCGTAGTATCTGGAACTTTTAGTTATGTTGCCATTAATAGACGGGTTCGAACAGCTGAAAAGAGAAGGCAGGAAGTATGGAGAAATACGGGGCCATTAGGGAATTTTGTAGCTTCACAGTAGATTGCTCAATAGAAGCGGTTTATGAGTACAGTCTAGTTGTGCTCACTTGTCCAGCCCACCTGCTCAGCACGGACTGGGATCAGGACAGTGGACTGTAAGGTACTCTTACGCTCGCTGTTATTGTCAGTCCTGTCAAGTAAACCGTATGATACGGTCTACGTTTCATAGTACACAGGTAGGGAGTATTTTGTTTCTACTACGCAAAGCAAAGTACAAATTTTCAGCCCAACTTAGCTGGTCAAAAACATACGATGGTCGATATTAGCATGACCCGCACAAGTTTATCTCATTTTTGGGTCAAATGACTATCTATAGTTCTGTATCTTTCACAGTAGGCTATCTAGTTAACGAAGTCACCACAGTAGGGCCAACAAGACTGGCCCGCACATGCCAAATTCTTCTGCTCTAACAGATAAAAATCCGATAGATAATTAGACTCTACTATTCAGGTCACGAATCAAGTAAGTATCCAACCCGGCGGTTCTTCAGTCTTTAGGTGGTGGAGGCCAAAGTGTGTCACCTTCCTCATAGTGGCGCCGTTGTCGGCAGCCCCTCTGCAAAATTGCGCGAGGTCCAGCGACTTTAGGGTAAAGTATTCTGCACTCTAGCTGCCCGCCTGGTGACATGTATACTAGGCCTCTTCGGTATAGGTATAAAAAGAGCCTACAGAGATTTGGCACACTAGTTCGGGGTCTTTAATAAACTAGCTAGATATATTGCGAGAATAACGGATTAAGAACCCGGATTTATTATAAGAAAATATATATTTAATCTAGGGTAGAAAGTTCTTAAGTAGAATAAAGAGATATCTACTCTATATCTATAGTTTAAATAAGATATCCCCTGTAATAGAGGGTGCAATAATTTCCGAAAAAATTTAGTCTGTATCTGCGCGGTCTAGCTCTTCTATCTTTCTTTTAAGTGCTAATAGTCTGCCTTTTCTGTTCTAAAAGGTAATTACTATATATTTATAGTAGATTTTCTAGATAAGCATTCCAGTGTAGCTTCACCAAACTTTTATATTTAATACCGATCTTAATGCAATATTAATATTTATCGCCTAATTTAGATATTTAACCTCGGAATTTTTATTATTAATAAGATATAAATTTCCGCTCGGGTCTTCGAAGTAAATGTAATTCTATTCTTTGTATTCGGCTATAGAGATATTAAAATAGAATACGACTTAGAGTCTTAGATTATTTAAGGGATTAGGCTACTAGCGGCCCCTCTCCTAATATTATTCTGCTAGAAATCTATTTTCGCTTATGTATATAACTTATAGATATCTACTATACTATTAAGCGGATATAAGGGGAGTATTCAGACGTGCGCGCGTAATTATATTAATAAAAAGAATATTACGTAAAGGTGACTTGGACTGCATATTTATATAGCTGTACTTAATACACCCTGCGTGTCTTAGAAAAAGACCAGTCCTTCTTTTAATATGTTATCCTCTAAGTATTTTTCTATAATAGTAAATAATAAATAACCTATTCGGGATTTCTTAAAGAGAGTTAAGACCGGTTTAGGGGATAGTGCAGGCTGTAATAACTGTTCGAACTTTAGGACCTATTCGAAGCTACTAAATCTTCCTAGAATATCTATAAGAGATGTAAGAATTTTTTTCTGTTATAGTATTATTAGTATATTTCGTTATTAAGAGAATCTGCAAATATACCTTAACGATTTTTTATATAGTCTTAGTATTTTTTAAGGAAGCGATCCATCGGCCAGGACTATATTTTTTAGTAAAGATTATAGTTTTTACAAGGGTCCTAATACTATTTTCAGACTATAAACTTACTTGCTATATAAATAAGGGTTACCCTTAATACTATACTAAAATAATTCTTCTAAAACTAAGATTAATTTTATCGAATTTTTTTATAGGCTTTTTATCTTCAAATATATAGAATTTAGTTTAGATAAGTCTGTGAGAGATAAAGATAATTTAGTAGTAAATTAGAGGCTATTCTCCTTAGTTTCCAGAGTCTAGCCCTCTAAATTAGTAATATTTTTACTATGAAAAAGACGGCCGCTAATAGTAATTTAACTAGTAAATCCCTTATCTATTAAAAATTAGCTATATAAATTGAAGTACTGTAGTTAGCCCTTATATAGATTTACCGTAGTCTTCTAAAAAAATTATAGTTTAGTTCTTATTCTCCGATTGCTTCAGCTAATTTAGCTAATTTTAGCAATTTTTAGTTATAGCAAGGGACCTTTTATTAAGGAAAATTATAAACTTTAGGTATTAAGTCTATTATATTAATAGCACCGATTTTATATAAAATTTATATTAAATAAACTTACACGGTATAAGATCTCTAGCCTTTTAACCTTTGATAAATAATTTTATTCCTTATGTAATGTACGCTAGATACTAAATTTTAGTTAATTATCTGTAGCAACAGTCTTTCTACAGAAAGATTAGAGAAAATCTATATAATCTATAAATTATAGTATAGTAACTATATAGTAATAACTTAATCTTCTATTTAGAGATTCTAATATAGAGACTCTTTTGCTGTCTATTATTTTCGATTTTCTTAATTTTAATTTTAGTTTTCTTATTTTAAATATGTTTAGGTTTTTTGCTAGAATCGTAATTGAATTTAAAAGCTAGATAGCAGGCTTGGCGTTAGAATATACTGTAAATAGTAGAATTTATTAAAGAAAGGACCTGTATATTAGGCTATCTCTAAAATCCCTTTTTATTATAAAACTATAATTTCTTTTAGATAAAAGGTATTGTTTCCTAATACACCTTTCTACTCTTTTTCTATTATTAGCAATGTACTGCTAATATCTGTATCTCGGTTAGTAGATGGACTAGCTATATTAAAGTTAGCCGTGCGATTAGCGAGGGAATAGAATATAAAGTCGCTTATATTAATAAAATAAAAGAAATAGAGTGTTGTTTACCAGAAGTAAATTAAGATTATAATATCTAAGCGCTGAGGCCGACTTTCTTGTAGTTAATACTCTGCTATAATATATAATAAGTATTTATATTTCTACAGCAAATAATTTGAGGGAGGATGAAATGGCTACGATGACCTTATTATAATATTAGATATATGTAGAACATGCTACTCTATACTATAAATTAAAATTGCTATAAAATGCAGAGTACGCTGTCTATAAGAAAGTAGAAAGAGGTAGAAGGTAGGGTTTAAAGGGAGCGGTTTGGTATGCGTTACTAGGAGGCGACTAACAGCTATAAAGAAGAATACTTCTAGCGTAACTAGCTATCTGCTGGAGAAAGAGTTAATAGATTAGCCTCCTGTTATAAGCTATGCCGCAGGTTAGGCGGATTCCAGCCTGTATGTTGATATTAGGTTTCTAGTTACCGATATAAAATGTAGATATAATCAGGAGATTAAGAATAATATTTATTGCGACTTTGATTGAACTAATAAGAAATAGGACGTCCTGTTTATCTAGAGCTTATATAGTATTCAATATAGCAACTTTAAAGGCAGAGCTAAAGGCAGAGCTAAAGGCCGAGAAGGCACTAATATAAATATAGATTATACATACTATGCAAATATTACGCGATATAAATACCGTTAATATAATCTATTCTTAATTAAAATATATTGTATTTTTAATTAGATTAGAGTATGTTGTTCTAGGAGAATTTTAGATTATATTACCTTTTATAGATAAAAATCTTTAGCTTTTCAAAATAATAAGACTAATAATTAATATAATGAAAGCCGGACGTAAACATATACATTAAATTGTGGGTATCAAGGCGAGGTAGACTTTTGGATGGTCATTCTCGGTTGTATGCTAAATTTATTGCACAGCTTTTGTCTGCTGATAACTGCTGAACACTGACTATGTTAAGCGGACTGCGACGGGGCTGAGGTAGGTCAGGTAGATTCGGCTAGTGGCTGGCTTGTCTAAGCGGACAAGCAAAAAAAGAGTTGAATATATCTTGATCAGCGTATATAGTTAGCAGAAAAAAATCTATTAACGACCTACATAGCTAATCAGCGCAGACAGATTAACCCACCATCCCTGAGTGCTTTATCTTCTTTACAGCTGATCAGTGTGAACAGACTAACCAACTCTCCAGTACTAAACACTTTGTCCCTACTCAAGTAGATCTACTTGGCCCACCTCGGCGCTATCGCAGTCCACTTAACACAAAGTTAGTGTTCAACAGTCGTAGAATAAACTTAACAGATAAACACAACACAAATAAGACTAGCATCGTCCGTAAACTTAGACGGTCGGCAGGAAACAGTTAACCCTGACATTCGGTATTGTTAAACGCTAACTGATTAAGACCCTTAGTTCTTGACTGTGCGCCCCTAATAGTCGTATGTAATTACCCTAAACTATATTTATATGTTAAACCTGCTTCTAATCTTAGTTGTTGTCTAAGCTTTTAAGTGTTTATCTACTAAAGGCCGGATAAAGATCAACTTGTTACTTAAACCCAGTTATCAGTCTGTGTTATCTAGTAGCTTATCTTACCTCTTACCTGCCTTTCTTGAATAGATACAATGGCCTATTCGCGTCATTGAAACTAAATAGAAATCTTTTTAAGACCCTAATATTTCTTTAGGGTATGTTTAATTAATATGCAGACAAGGCGTGCTATGTGCATAATTCTAGGCAGGAGGATACTTGACTAAGGAAGCCTCTAGCGCGAGCTATGTCCCCGTAGGGCAGAGCCAAGCCAAACTTATCTCCACCTAATACTATATAGATAACTGTTTAATATTATTAAACACCTTTTGATAGTTATTCTCAACCCCCTAACTGTAAAAACATTATATGATTATTAAAAAAATATTTTAGTAAACTCTTTTATTCGCTATCTAGTATTATGCGGCAGCCAAGGTTTAGATAAATTTAGTTACAAACTTATAAATACCTTCCTTATTCCTCTCCTAAGACGTCCTTTAATTACAGGCATTATATGCTTTAAATCCCTGAACTCTCTTTAAGTCTTCCAATTATGTACTCCGGTAGCGGCCTAGTTAAGCCTAACAGCGCATGTCATTTCCTATCTAATCTAATTTTCTATCTAAGATTCATGATAATATCCTCTATACTACCTCCCCCGGGCTTTACAATTCTACTAACCTATTTCGGTTAAAGTATTGTGATGCAGTGACTTTACTATTAGGCTATAGCTAACTAATTAATTTTATAGTTCTAATAATCGTACAGCCGCAGTCTTATGCCGGAAGTTTAGTGGCCGGCCAGCCGCTGTAGCTACTTTAGTAAATCTAGGGACTGTCTTAACCTATCTCCTTAGGTTTAGAACAGTAGGTCTCCTAAACTATTTAGAAAGAAGTTTAACAGCAGCTTAGCCTGCTTATCTAGGGAGCTTAGAGGGCTTAGGTAGTAATTCTACAGAGAAGAATCTATAAGTTAGAGTAAGAAGTGAAGCGTCTTAGATAGGAAAAGGAGTAAAGTACTATATGGTGAGCACGCGGATAAATGTAGGGACGTTAATATCGACTCGGCCGGAGTACGTAGTATATGTATTAGGGAAGTAGGTTGTAGTAATAAGGATGTTAAATGTTTCGCAGTTTTGAATCTTGAGGGATTTGGAGGCGATCGTAGGGCCTAAGAGCTTGTCTATTGGATTATAATACATTAAGAGGCGCTGCAAAGCAGCCGCATTTTGTCGCCCAGGCCACTGTCACGTTTGTATCGTTTTTCTTTTTATATCACTTTGGATACCGTATAGAGGCTAAGAATTAGTGATTTAATAGAGCAGCGTCTTTAGTTCAGGCATAGCTTAAATATCTTATTTTACCTCGTGATGTATTGACGATTGTGATACTTGGAAATAGTTTAATATAGGGCGGAGGGAGCAAGGTACAGATTTAATACCAGTTTTACAGGTATCCCTTTGACGTTTTTAGCTTTACAGTTTAATAGAAGATCAATCTTCGTTAACTTTTTTTACCTACAGTAGGTTGTAGTCATAGTATTTAATAGCAGTATTTTAACTCCAATACATTAACTATGCCTATATGTATTACAGCTAGGAGAATCCTTCACTTCCAGAGGTTATAAAACCATTCTCTCACGCCCGGTATCCGATAGTGAGATCGTGTGTTTTGACTGATTACCACGAGTCACGCTGAAGTCTTATGCGTGGCAGTGGTTCGTCCGTAGATCTGGCGGGATCTCAGGTATTTCAGGCTAGTAGATAAACTAAGAGTAGAAGATGGAGAGTCTAGATAGTACTATTGTGGATGTTTGAGTGATAAAAGAAAACGAGAGCGCTACCTTTCTAGGTATATTCATCCGAAAACTATTCATCGAAGCTATTCCCATGCTTTGGCTGGATAGTAGATGGAAGAACCAATCAATGAACGGCAGCCCAGCCATCGGCCTGTTTTTTATCATCTCCAGGCCCCAACTCAGAAGCGGTACGACAGATCTGGGAGCGTCTCCTCTGCTTTATCTACCATACTACGCAGCTATAACAGTCAATTCGATTAGATCACCGCGTAACCGGGCTACAGGCGGATCTGCTCTTTCAGATAAAGCAATTGGGTCGGCAGTTATATGAACCTTTGGCACGGGTAAGGTTTGTTTCTCAGTGAATGCTAAGTGACGAGTCGAGGGATGGTAGTCCGCTCAGAAGCCTGACACTTTGCGTCGGAGTGATGATCACTGCGGCTGCTCGGAACTCCCAGTATGTCTCTTCACAGATTGATAGCAAACTTCTGAGAGCGTTAGACACGGTCCTTAGGGCGCAAGTGTAGTTATAATCTAGCTGGAAGTTCGCTACATCGTTAAATCTGTGGGACTCTATCTGATTATGAAATATTTATAAGGCCAGTGACTGTCTTATAATAGGGTAAGGAGCTGCCAGATCTATCGAAATTAAGCTCCTACTCAAGGTGCAGATACTTGCTGTTCGTATCCTCCCAGAGATAGCTATCCGTTAAAATGATCGTAGCGCGGATAATGAAATAACCCCATCTAATGCGCATAATTGTAAAGGGAGGCTTCTTAAAAGAGAGCTCTGAGGGAATAAATATTGGATGCTACAGTAGATGCCATAGTCACAGATATCAGTCTTATTTTTAAGCAGAAACTAGTCTAAAAAAAGCTTTGGGACGCTTACTAAATGCATCTTAACCTCTTCGATTCTCTCTAGCTGGGAAACACGGACATAGAATGTCTATATATACCTGTTATCCGAAGAGGGGTGTAAGGGTGCAACGAGTTGATGCGTGTTACCAATTACCAAAGTCGTATGCGCTATAGCTTCCAGACTCAATATTGATGGTTTAGAGTTAAGAACTTGAGTGCTAGTGGCGTAGTTGTCTAGTAAGAGAAGGTTTATTTCTTTGGCAATATCTTCTGAGACAGAATCTCTATCTATAGAACCCACATAATCGGTTAGGCTATCGAAATACTTCTCCATTAAAAATAGTTTGTCAAGACCGGCTATCGATTTTTGTAAGACGACTACCCGAAGCCATGCGATCTACTTCAAGATTTCGTCCTACTTTTCCAGTTGTTTTGCGATTCTAATTATGTACTCTCTGATGAGAGTAGTATCCTTAGAAATTACAGATATATCGGATTTTATTTCTTGTATTACGTGCCTGAGGTGCCGAGCTATATCAGCATACTCTTCTAAAGGGGGATGTATCTGGGATTTTGGGCTTAACTCACAGCGATACTGTCTCAGCAGCTAGATTAAGCGCCGCTTTATATGCCGCAAGCAACGTGCGTATTTTCTAGGCCTCGATTCTGCCAGAGATCGCCCATTTAACCCTATTTAGGCCTTCATTTTCATATCCCTTTAGTAACGTCTCGAAGGTCGTTAGGTCCGTCTTATAGTGCTCCATAACTTCACAGATATATTAGCGGAGATCCTAGGTACTTCGTATAACGGTTTTCTTTTAGTATCGGCTTTTAGGATCTGGACGTTTAGGTTTAGATCTGAGAGCTTATGAGCCATCGTTGCCAGGTCTGCCCGAGCGTCACGGAAATTAATAATGAAATCCGTCACTGAAAGTGACAATCTAGTGATTACGTCTAAGAGCGAAACGCAGCCGACGGCTATAGAAAAAGGATCCATGATCGTAAAGTAGATTACTATAAGAAAGGGGTGTTGTTACACCAAATGCAATGAGCAGTGATGCGTATGTATAATTAGAATGCGTGAAGGGGAAAAGATATGTTCATGATAAGCAAGTGCGGAGTTCATGCAGCAGTGAGCACGTGCGCTCAGGTCAGTTATATACTATATCGTAAGGTAATAATATAGATAAAAAGACTGAACTGCGTTTCGCCAAGACCTTTAGGACGCTGGAGAAAAAGGTGTTTGTTTGGGGGGGGGGGCCTTCGGGCCACGCACGCGGGCGGCGGGAGCACGGCCGAACGTCGGAAATGAACCAATCAGCGGGCGTAGGAATCCAGCGGACGTCCGCTGGATTCAAGCCTAGGGAGTAGGCACGATTTGAGCCTATGGAATAGAGCGTTGCATCCGCATCGTGCACAGAATATTTTGACAACATGGGCTTCGACTTTACAAATCCTAAAGTGTAAATCTGGCGTGCGGTTTCAAATGATAGATCTACTGGTCCGATTGGTGAACATCAAGTATCTCAGGTACGCTTGATGCCCTTCCGGCCATACTGCGGCTCAAACGGCCGCCTAAGCGTGAACAGCATTGAAAGTCGTCTTGACAAGGAAATCCTTCATCACATTCTTCAAGAGGTTACAGATCTTCCGGCTCTCCATGCATTTAAAGTATGGTGCAACGTACCGGCCATCTGGAGACACAATTGGAACTTCCAAAATCTTCGTTCTTTGGCAGTTAGAGGCCTGGGGTGCGAGCCCGGAACTTTCTGGCTTCCAAGCTTCCCCGTTCTTCTGATGGAAGTCTTTCTATACACAACTTGGTGTTGAGCGCTGAGCGGAGCTCCTATCCATGTGAATTATGACACATGACATTAAAAGCAGTTGTCTGCTGAGAGAGTAGTCGTTTGTTGCAGTGCGTCCTGCATAGATGTTGCCTGTTTATCCGGTAACTTAGTACTCTGTAAAAGGAGTTTGAGGAAGAGAAAGAATGGGCTAGATTCGGGTAATATGTTATCCAGTGATTGCCATAATTCCGTCCGCATTTCAGGTGATCTACAGAAGAGAAGGAAAGGATGAGACGGTCACATGAGGTTGCTTCCACTACTTGCTTTCGGGAATCAATATTTAAGACGGTCTATCGCCTACTCTATCATATATATACATCTCGTCGATGTCGAGATCAGTGAGACTTGGGTCGAAGACCGGTGCTTGCTCGTTGAGCGAGGTCGATGACAGGGTAACAGACTGTAAAGGCACACTTCTTGCCATTCGTGCCGGCAAGTTAACACGATGTATGCCAACTTGTTGGATCCAATTCTTGGTGGATGTAAGATGGCTGACTTCCTGGTCAAGAGCCTGGGAAAGCCCAAGAATGCGACCGGGGGAGGTTATGGCAAGATACCGACGCAACTGCCTCAGGCCAGTTCGTCTGGAGACCAAAAGGAACACAGTCAACCCAATCAGGGCAACAATTATTCCCAGCGTAATGAACGCGGGGACAGCATATTGGATATGGTAGCGGATCCTTCTCGACCAAAGGACAACAGGCACGCTCGGTGTAGGTATTGTTTTGTCCCGTTCGGGCACACCGTTCCAGCGAAGAGAGGGTCGGGGCCCGCTATGCCAGCCCCGAGTACCGATAACCGAGTTTGCAGCCAGGTCGGTCCAGACCTGGTTGAGTAATTTCTCAGTGCCCGTGGATGAGGCGGAGAGCTCTAGCCACCGGGCGTAGAGAGCCAGGTCCAGCTTGCCCGTGTACGCCATTAAGGCTTCAGGAGAGAGCCCACCCAGTTGGATGCGAAAGAGATCCTGCAGCGCTCTCGCATAGAATAAATTCCCTGGCATGTTTGGTTCTCCGTTCGCTATAACCGGTTCGAGGCTTACTATGTCTGGAAACCCTGGTAGCCAAAGATGGTCCCGCTGAACCACAGAGATATCGTCACCGGTGATTGTCTCAGGAGACACTATTCCCCAGAGCGGTCGCACATTATAGAGTGTGTAGTTCTGATTTCGTTCAACACCCCAAAGAGGCATTTCGGAGGGATTCGAGTATGCCTTCTCATTGATGCTTTGAATAACCAGCTTCTCCAACCCACCAGTTCCATTGTAGTGGAATTTGACCTCGCGAATGGCTGCCTTGGTCCCAGCTGCGCAGGAATATATCGGGGTGCTCCATCTACTGTTGGCGTCTGGAAACAGGGCATTCCCCCCGTCGGTCCTCTGCGGAGCAGCGAATACCAACCCACACTCCGCAGCCACAAACGACATGTTGGATCGGGCGAAATATGAAGGGTACTGGCACGCCTCTCGACCAATTTGGAAAGCGTCGTTTCCAGTAACGTTGAAAGGATTTGGACCTGTCGTGGCCGCTATGCTTAGGTTGGACCCTGTAATCACCGCTCCGTAATCAGTAGACGTCTGTATGGTGGATGTGCTCAGAGAGACTCCAAATTCTCCACGGTTAAACTTGAGGGGGAACCGCTTGCCGACATTGGAGTTCATGTACGCAAAGGGTACCGATCCATCCGACCCGTTCGTTGTTATATTGAAATACTGCATCAGGAACATGTTATGACTCCACGCTGCTCTGTATGCACGGTCCTGCAGTGCCGGGTTGACTTGAAAGTTGCCCGGGTCGAGGGTAGGCCTGTCATGCGAAAGATTGGTGAACCCGCCATGGTCGACCAGTTCCCGATCCACAAATTCATCCGAGCCCGTATCGTTTGTTTGATATTTATAGTCCAGGGTCAAGTTGGTGTTCACGCAGCGTGTCTCGGGCTCGATGAACAGGATATCCTCCATCCACTCTGCACCCTCCAAAGCGTCAACTGGAACCGTGTGATTGCGAAAACCGACACGGCCGGTTTTAGTATCAACAATCAGCCCTTCCACCGCAAGTAGGTCATCTTCCAGAATTAACTGTGAGATTTGGCGATAGTAACCTTCCGAAAACTCATTTCCGAGTGGTCCATAACTTCCGGACGGTTGCCGTGATACGCGAAATGACCGCCATTGGATGTCAAACAAACTCGCAACGGTAGGAGGCACATCTCCGCTGGTAAACAAGTTGATTCTGTTTGGCCAGACTGAGAAATTTTCGGTTATGTCATCATTGGTCTGAGTCAGATTGGCTGGCGCCCCGGGGCAGCCGTTGAGCGACGTGTTGGAGATACCGTCCGTATAGCACATGCGGATTGACCGATAGCCGTCCCTTGGAGGTGTAGCCTTCCCGAAGGCTGAGGTGTCACGAACGTAGTGAAAGGCGGTCAACGTGGGGATGTCCTGAGGCATAACCGTGTCGTATAAACCCAGGGGAGTTACTATCCCAGCGATGGCGACGAGGACGAGCGCGATAAACTGGAGCCAAGTGTATATCTCTATCCTTCTCCCCACTCCGGTGCTGGCGGCTGTATCTGTACGCAGGAGCATTGGCCAAGAGGACGACTGGATCAGACGACTGACAACGGACCACGAGACGATTGAATTTTCATCTGGAAGTTGACCAACAACGATCAAGCTGATGACATGGGGGATCAGAATTCGGCCTATTGTATGTTACACTGGTGGATCATGTTCAGTAGACCATCACAACGTACTCACGAACACCCCAGCTGCAATGATACCAGACACAAACCCTACCGTGAGTTCTGGCATGGCCGAAGTATATATGTATATTTATAAGGCATAAAAATAGTGTAGTCCCGTGTGCTGATACCTTGTTGGCTTCAAGGCCTCTTATCTTTCGCAGACAGCTCATAAAAAAATCCATCATAGCCACAGAGGAGGCGTCAGGTCGTTATATGGTGAACTGATATTTATTGTAAGCCTGTCTAGCCTGTGTAGGTAGCAGTGGGATCGACGATGGCTCCATAGCCCACGCGAATAGAAGGGTTTTATTTCCACAAATAGAGGATCAGGGGGTCGTCCTTGGCTTCACATGGTCAGATTCCCTAGTGGGTCTGTTTATTTAGAATTTCTGATTCTGTTCTAAGTCCTACTAAACAGCAATATACGAAGTCGCCTGATACGAAGTCACTGTACCCACACACTTACGACCTTGCTTCAAGCGAAGTTATCTTGAAATGCACAGGTCCTGATAGGTTAGATGTTTGATACCCCTCCAGACCGCTCCTTTAAATAGTGTCTGCTCAGCCTCGTCAGGTACACGCCGTCGTTGGCCGGGTTAATCCTACTTCAAGGAAGACAAGTTTGTGATGTTGATATAACCCACAGGGAAGACAGGTAAATTGGCTGGGGCAGCGCTATCCGTAAATCTACGCCTTCCCTATGTCTAGACACCTATAGATTCGCGTCAACTACCCGAATGCAAAACACTGCCGATTGCCATCTCCAACATGGGCCGAAGCCGCTCAAGGATCCATCAAGCCGTCTGCGCCATGACGCTACAGAGAGAGGCAATCTTCGAGCGGCCAGGAGCACTATCGGTGGGAATAAAGTCCGAGCACTCATGGGAAACTTTGCTCAGCCACTAAGGGGACCTGGGCTATCATATGTAGAGACCGGCGCTTGCCCTAAATGTGGTTAATGCAGCAGGTTAGCTTTTCGATGGCCCCTTTCCGCCTACTTCGAAGGGTGGCATTATTCGCTGGCACTCTTCTCTCAAGGAAAGGAAAAGAACCAAAAGATACGTGATACAGACGCTTTAGATAATCTACATTAAGCTACCAATAGGATATTTGTGAAGACTCTCGGTTTAACGTTAGAGCAGAGTAGAGAGGCAAATTGGACGCATGCAAGGCTGTGACACTTTCCTTCCAGATATCCTCGAGGTCATCGCCGGAATGCCGAGCGCGGCGGTGCAGACAGAATTCCGCTGATCACCATTATGCACTTCCCGAAATAGTATCCTTCACGAAAAAAGCAATCAGTAATTCATTGCCAGTAGAGACAGCCAATCAGCGGGCTCCCGGCGCGGAACCTCAATCTGACCATGCCCTTGGTCGTTCGATTCCCCGTAGGTCAGGGTCAATTTGCTTCATACATTGCCTGATTCCGGGCCGGCGTAGGTTAAGGCAATATCTCGAAACGTACGCCGGCCATTATCCTCCTCGCCGCCAGGAATAATAGCAGCTCGAAGGCTGTTGGGACATTATAATGGCGACGGTCCGTATCCTCTTCTACAGAGAGAGAGTGTGTGAATTCATACGCTGACCCCTTGCCGACATCGGCGATATGCAGGATCTCCCTCACCTATCTCACTATATAATGCCTTATATACATTGAACCATTACTTTTCAGATGAATTTGGAGCCTCGTCGAGGCCTATGTTGGCCTACTTGCCTGGTGTTCTGTTCTGTGGCCCCCGTGGCGTATGACTTCGAAACCTCTGGGACGCGTCTGCAAAGTCCAGTACAGCCCCAAGGATGCTGCTGTCTTGTTCAGCGTCTGGTATCTTATCTTCCTTACCTTGTTGCCCTCCTAGCATAGTTGAGATGTTGCTACATGCGGCTCTGATCTTCTTGCGTAATTATTGTCGCAGGTCTCTGAGTTTCGGGCAGTCTACTAGCATGTAGTTTACGGTCTCGAGCTCCGCAGATACATCTATCATCGTCCTGGAAACTATGTTGTTTCTCATATGTCGCCAGCCAAGAGTGACCCCTCCGTAGTTATGTGAGTAGATATGCTTGGTTCCGGGGGAGCAATCCGTAGAGTCGTTGGGTACGAATTGCAGGTAGAGTTTGGTTGATTTGGCGGAGATGCTCTGCCTTTGAAGATTTGGTCTACTGTTCCTTCTACTTGCTTAGAATTTTTTTGCGGGTAAACCCCTTCTCCTAGGAAAGGAAATGTTAAAAGGGGTGCATCTTTCTCGGGCCTACAGCTTCTCTGGATAGCTAGTTAGCCTCGTCGTTGCTAGGACGGTCACAATGCCCTGGAACCTATTAGAGGCGAATCGGGATCCCTCGTGCTTTTATTTCCAAGGCTGCCTGCAGTATGGCTCGGGTAATTCGCTGGCCTGACTTATTGGACAGGCTTTGGATTGCCTGCAGTGCTGACATGCTGTTATTGAGAATGGTTGCTGGGTATTCGACTCGATATAAACTACCTTCTCTCTTCCGCGTTATTTAATAGACCAGGCTAATAGTATAGTAGATCGCCATAAGCTCTGCCGCGTAGACCGACTAATATTCTATTGATCTAATGCTGATTTATCTTAACTCTGACATCTACAGTTCCTTGTTAAGGGCTACAGCTGCAGCTCCTAAATAGCTCTATTAGCTAGATACATCGGAGAAGACCGTGATTCCTTATATATTTTATCTGGCCGCGGCGTTCTTCTTAGCTTGTTCCCGGTCAGGTTCGATCTCGATCTTAGTAAAGGCTTATTCTCGCCACGGTGCTAAGGGCTTCGGGTTAATTATCTCTAGGGCTTGTAGACGGCGGAGGTCTATTATTTTTAACGCTTTAGTCAGTGGGAAGTAGCAATGGTGTCCGGTATATGTGCTGTGGGTTCTTGCTCGTGCCATTACATCGTGTATTAGGCGGTGCTTCGGCACCGTACTAAGATAAGCCGCTACGAGCTGGGCGCGTTCCTTCAGACGTAGTTAAGTTAGCAGTATGTAAGATTCCACCTCTAGTGCTTGTGTTGAAACTGTCCGGAAAGCGGAAAGGATGCGAAGTAGAGCAGCTCGCTAGATGGTAGCCAGCTACAGCAGGTGTGTCTTATCCTTGAGGGGGTTATGCCACACGGTGGATGAATAGTCTACTACCGGTATCACGCAGTCTTATATGTTCCGGTCTTAGGCGTCGAAGCCCTACACTCTATGGCCAAAGCCATCGTGCCCTCGCTGCTTTTTCTCGCCGTCTGATTGGCCCAATTTTGATGTTCCGGCGTGCTCCCGTCCACCAGAGTGCGTGCCCGCAACAACCCCCTTTACCGTGCCTTACTTATCCTTATTACTTACTATTCACTATTGACTATTCACTATACTATACTGTTACTATACTATAGTTATACTGTGCCTTCCCTATAGCTCTTATCGAGGAAACCTTCCTCAGGAAGCACCCTTCCGTAGGCGCTATATTTAAATATATTAATAAATCTACTACTACGCGTTTCCGCGCGTCACCGACGCGTGAATAGCGTAAATAATAGTAAATTGTCTTTCTTCTAATCGAAAACACTTCTATCTTCTGTTCTATCTATACAGAGTCACATTCTTAGGCCTCTCTATCACCTATCTAGCTATCCCCTCTTAATGGATCTCTTTACCTATTACGAACCCTCTCGGGTCTGGATCTGTAAGCCCTGCCAGTTCGCGGTTCCACCGAGGCATCTGCAGGAACACCTCCGGACACGTCACTCCACCCATCCCACTGCGACCACTGGGGCCCTCCGACAAGACACCTACCAGCGAATGTCCAAACGGCCCTGGCTGGACCCGACCCGAGAGCCCTGCATCTACCCCGATGCTGGAAGCCCGCCGATCCCACACCTGCCGGTATACACCGGGTATCAGTGCCCTCGGTGCCGCTATATCGTCCGAGCCCCCAGAGTCCTTTTCAACCATATCCGGAAGACCCATCCCGAACTGGGCCGACCGGTTGGCCGTCAATGTACGACCGCCCGCTCCCAGGAGCTGGAAGCTCTCTACCGGGGACAGCCGGTGAGCTGCCAGCGGTTCTTTCCTGCGGCCGCGGGCAGTAGTTTCTTCGCCGTCACCCCGCGTGCGCAAGCCAAGCGGGCTCAGCAGGCACAGGCGCTAACCCCGGCCGAGTTCATCCGCGCCCAGGTTGAGGAGGCCCTTAAGCAGGATCTCGAGGATGAAGAGAGGCAGACCCAGCAGATCCCCCCGAAGAAACATGCGACCGAGATCTCGCCCTAGCTGGAGCTGACCCGATAGCCGGAGTACCTAGGGACCTGTAATCTGGCGGCAGCGGCCGACCTCAGCGCTCTTCCAGACCCCGGTCAAGAGCCTCTGCTCGTCCTGCTCGCCGAGAGCGTCGAGCGGCTCATCCAGCGGTCCTACCGGACGATCAAGGACCGCCGCATCAATGAGTTCGATCAGGTCACCATCAATACCTTCCTCACACAACGACCCAAAATCTGGGATCGACCGATCCAGATCCACCTGAAGCCGACGACCTACGCGTCCTACCGGCGGGTGTGGCAGCGGCTGATCTGCTTTATCTACCGGACGAGCCGCCCGGACCAGACGGTCCTGCTCCGCCATCAATTCACGTCGGCCCAGCTCGCGGCGTTGGACCGGATGGTCGAAGCCGGGACCCGGCTACTCCGGCGAACAAGAACAACCACAGCCACAACGACCGCCGCCGCCGCCGCTGCCACTGCAGCCACAGCTGCCAGCCTGGCTGAGCAGGAGAGGCTCGACCGGGCCTGCCTGGACCTGTCGATCGCCCTGTTGGACCACCCCTTAAAGGGAGAGCTCTACGAGAGTGCCCTAGTGGGCTTCCTCGCCGTTCTTGGGATCGACCCCCAGCGCCGGACGTTCCGGGATCCGTACTCCTACACCCACTACCTCTCGGGGCTGGTGAAGATCGCGCAGATACTCGTTGCGGAACAGGCGGTCGCTCTAGCGGAGCGTGGGTCCGTGGCCTACCCGACGGACGCCTTAGAGGACATGCGACCCCGGTTTCTTCTCTTTAGGGTCCAGGCCCCCTTTGGCTGGATTGCCCGCCTCCGGACCTACGGCAAGAAGATCCAGAACAGCACGACCAGCCTCAGCTATATCTATTAGAGCGACGATGAGCAGACCCTCAGCTACCGCGATCTCCGCCTGAGTATGACCGGCCTCCGCGATTTCGTCCGCACCCAGATAGAGCTCGCGCAACAGAGCCTGGAGAACCTCTTCCTCCTCCATAACGAGGAAACGCGAGGGCAGATCGTCCCCGTCTTGCCCCTGGAGCAGCTGCAGGATGATCCGGTCAACAACACGCGCGGATGGAACTTCCTGCAGCACCCCAGGAACGGGAAAGTACTGGGCCCCTCCGGCAAGCGATGGCTGATAGATCGGGTCTTAACTACGGACTGGCTGCGGGCCGAATTCCTCGACATTCGATCCAGTGACTCCCAGGTCGTCTAGCGGCCGGCCGCGGTCGATCGGTATCTCCAGCAGATAGACTGGTTCCTGGAGCGACTGCTGCTGCTCGTTCATGTCACCGCCGGGCAGCCGGGACGGGAGACCGAGCTCATCAGCCTCCGGCATAGCAATACCCTCCACGGACGCCACCGGAACATCTTCATTAAACATGGGCTGGTAAGCACGGTGACCTCCTACCACAAGGGGTATTCGATCAGCAACTCCACAAAGATCATCCACCGGTACCTGCCCAAGCCGATCAGCGAGCTCCTGGTCTACTATCTCTGGTTAATCCTGCCTTTCTGGCAGGCGATCCAGCGACTCACCCACCGATCGACGGGCCCGCGGTCGTCGTTCCTCTGGCCCAAGGCGACGGAGGGCACCTGGGACCCGAGCCGACTGCGGACCGTCCTGCAACGCGAGGCGGCGATTCACCTGCAGACGAAGCTGAACGTTGCCTCCTATCGGCATGCCGCCATCGCCATCTCGCGTGTTCATCTCAAATGCGGCGGGTTCAAGCGGGACTATGGCACGGATTCGGCCGCGTTTGACGAGCAGGCCAGCCATGGAACCTGGGCGGCGGGGACCGTGTACGCGCGGGGTCTGCAGGAAGCGCCCGGCCACGTGGAAGAACGGCGACGGCAGTATCGGGCGATCAGCCGCGAGTGGCATCAGTTTTTGGGCTTTGCGGTCTCCCTGGGACCGCGGAAGCGTCCTGCAGAGGATCCGCCAGAGGGTGCAAGGGCGAAGCGGACCTACATCTCCATCGAAATGGAGAAGGACTAGGCTCCCAAGTAATACTTTTCTCTTTTTTCTTTTTATTTCTGAAATACGCCAGGTGATAGTCGCTTACATGTATAGATATATATATTACTATGGAATAATCATATCAGTCAGGATGGGGGTTCTCCCGAGGAAGCCTTCCTCTGGACCTCCTAGATATATCATTCTCAGATATTTAGGAATGGGTTTCGCAGAATCCTTTAGAGCCCCGAATAGGAGGGGTGGAAACCGTAGGATGACCCCACGATATGGTGGCTGATCGATCGGGTGCGGGACGAGCCGCCGCTGCAGGGCGAGTTTATTCGGACCCACCACTTCTACCCTCTCCCCTAAAATGTGACACCAGTGAGTGCGTATAATAAGGGGTTTTTACGCCAGCAACGAGACCAAGATCACTCAGAGGTATCGGCGAATATCCCGGCGACGGCGTCTCAATGGCGCGCCTATAAGCCCATTGTCGGCGTGCCCTGGCGGACCGTCTTCCTACCTAGGCAGGGCTAGCTAATTCAATCATCATAGAATTGACACGTGGGACTCTTCCGCAACGCCCCTTTACCCTACAGACAGGGCTTTGTTTATGCGATGGATTGACCAGGGTGTATCGACAACCAAGACACGGCTGCCGGCCCTAACAATGGTCTTAGAAGTTGTCCTTTGTTATCCCCTCGCCCGCCATATCAATGGAAGCCTCCGGACAGGATGATCCGGTAGTTGAGGAAGATGCCGCTTGGTAGACCCCCCTCTTCACTACAACTAGCCTTTGCGCGAGCACGTTTGTATCGCCATGGGATCTACCATATGGAAGGTCCTGGAAAAGGATTCCCAGTCGCCCAACGTATAAATTAGCCCTCCCTCTTCTTCTTCTCTACACCTCCCCTTCTTCTCTTCCCCCCCAGCTCCTCAGGAAGCCTTTCCCAGGACCTCACCTCTACCTCGACCTTTCCCTCCACATTGCTCTTCACCTCTACCCTCTACCCTCACCTCCACCCCCACATTTACCTCTACCACACCCTGCACGATGTCGTCCAGCGACGCCTCGTCTGACGAGGACCTCGTTAACCAGCTACTTAACAACGACAACGATCAACTCCAAGATCTGGCAGAAGAATCGAACCTTGCCGGGTTCGACGTGACCGAGATATTATCCTGGAAAGGCGTCTGCGACGCTCTGGAGACAGTAAGCAGCGTGTCCGAGCTCAAGACATAGGCAAGGACGCACCTTTTCTGCCCATATTTTCTCCAGCTATACTTTGATTCCGTCCTCCCCGCCTAGCTCCAGGGAGACACCAGCCGCGGCGAATCGTTCTCCACCATCGTCCTCCGTATCCATGCCGCCACGAACAGCGGCGACATCCGGTATGTCAACCCGTTTGCCGACCGCAGCAAATGGGACAAAGCCGACTATCTTGCCCGCTGTTTAACCGGTCTCGTGGCCGCGAATACCTAGAACATTGAAGGCCTCTTTTACCGGAAGAACGTGCCCTTGGAGAGAAAGGAAAAGATCATGTGGGCCGTGATCCGTCTGGTCCGGCAGGACTTTGCCCTCTCCCGCGTCGAGAAAGGTATGAGCAACCTAGACCTTAACTAAGAGATCCGAGAGAAGATTCGCGACACGATCAAGAATCCCCCTCCTCTTCCCCCTCTCTCTCCTGCGCCTGAGGCGACGGCTCCCCCTGCCGATCCTGCCCTGCAGACGGAGACCCTGCAGAAGCCTTCCTCAGGACCCCCCTCTTCTGGTCCCACTGCCGCCCACCCCAAGCCGCCCGCTGGTTCTAAACGTTCCACCGGCCCTTCGCGCAAGAGAAGAACCCGCGCTAAGAATAAGAAATTAGCTCCTACAGACCCCGTGGACGCTCCTATCCGCACGCCCTTACCCGGGCGATCCATGTTGGCGACCGCCTCCGAGGCCGAGACACCTAGTAAACCACCGAAACAGCCTTCTCCGCGCAACTGGCGCGACGAGCTCATCCCCGCGACCAAACAAACCCTGCAGCCCGTCTCGCAGATACCAGATCTGAACGAGCCCTACTGGCAATTTCACTTTATCGAACTCTGTCTTCGGCAGGTTGAAACACTACTTGTCTAAGAGACGGACCCCGCCGAAGCCGCGACTGATAAACTGCCAGCTAAAGATAAACTCCCAGACGAGGCCGACGAGAAAGCATTGATCTCCTTCAAGCTCCTTATAGCGACGGCCCAGACCTACTTAATCTACCAGCCTACAGGTTAGGAGATCGACACCCTGACCCTCGCCTATTATACGGCCGAGACCATCGCCGACGCCCACGCGGAGGCACCCAATAGTTGTCTGACGCTTATCCAGCCCACCGCCGAATCTATCGCTATTACCCAAGAGCATCAGAGCTGGCTTGATAATCTCGACCTACAGCGCGAGAACCACGACGAGACCTATAAGGCCCTCGGTATCTAAAACCCTGATATCCCTAAGTTGCCAGCTATACGCATCAACACCGCGCTACGCTTCTGGCAGCCGGTGGCTATCTATGCCCTGGCTCAGTTTCGCGAGAATCCTCTGCTATTAGGCTGTATCCTGGCAGACATGGTCGGCCTAGGCAAAACGTAGATGGTTATAGCCTACATTATGTATGTGAGTCGCCCTCTGCTCCCTTCTGCGTGGAGACAGGTAGCTGCTAGGGAACCCTTCCCTAGGACCTCCCTCTCCTTCTAACTATATTATTAACCCGACGGTTCTTCTAGCGCGCCACGAAGTTAAAGGGCTAGCCCACGCTCATCGTCTATCTACTCTATCTAGTCTAGTAGTAGGCGGCCGAGATCCAAGCTGTAACCAACCGCCTCCAGGTAGCCATAGGGTGTTTGCCGACTAGACTTAGAGCCCCAACAACGTCGATGCCATGTAAAAATTCGCTGAGGTATAGAGTAGCTAATGCACAATCCTGCCCTTCAATCAGAATTTTAATATCTTCTTCCGTTCGCGTGGAATCGTTAGCCAAAGTTGGCAACTTTTGAGGTTTTCCGGGTGGAAGATTACTTAATCATCCCGCTCGACTTAACGTCTCAAAACTAAGCCTTTTTCGATTAAATTCCTCAACACTAAACTACTTTCAGATTTGTCCTCAACACTAGACCTATTTTGGTTTTATATTCTAAACACCTCTACTTCCTGGCACACTACACACTGCTTCTTTCAACCGCTATACTTCGCACATTCTGACACTGCTTTACTTATAAGGAAAGTGTAAGGCTCTCGGTCATGTCCGAAAACCTTGCTATCGGTTGCCTGGCTAGGGAAGGTTGTAATAATATGTTGTTTTAAGATCATCTTCGAGACAGAATAGAAACCGACCTATTTATCCTGTTACCCCTTTTTCTTATTTCAACTTTCGACGACCAAGGAACTTGAAATCTCTCTATCTTATAGCGCCGCCTACTTTCTCTACCCTCTCTTAGGCTTCGGTTTCGGTGATTCTTCCGATATTATGTCTCCCCTTAACTCTACTTCCACCCGAAAGCGCGGTCGGCCCCCCCAAGTATCAGTCTGCAGAAGAGCGACAGGCCGCGAAGATAACACGACAACGAAATCAGCGACAAGCCGCCCAAGCGGCTAAACGCAACACCTTCTTTGATGAATACTACTCGGCCGGTCCATCTGCAACTGGTGAACGCCCGATCGCTTCTCTTCCTGGCATAGCGGCGTCGTCGGTGACCCATGAACTGGAAGAGTTGCTCCCGCCGTTAAGCCCCAATCCAGCTCCTCTGGAGCTCGAAGATAGCTCTATCCTAATTGACGAGCCGCCTCTAGAGCTCAACAGTCTCGAACCTGCCGCTAGTCCTACCCCTAACCTTCCCGAACAGTCCCGACCAACGCACAGTGAGCCCCTCGAGGGTGATCTATCAAATTTAGAAACCGGAAGCCCTGCCCCAGCGGCTGCCGAGGATCGCGAGGATATTTGCACGCTGGCACGCGCGCTGGCCGACCAGCTGTATCAGCATCACGGCTGTTGTCGGGAGTGCCATGAGCAGGCCCGTGTGGCGCACCACGAGACGCATTCGGTTCATACCGGGCTGGGGGAGTATGTGGACCAGATTAACATTGATGGCGACTTCCCAGATGTGTTGGGCTCGGCTACGATCGCGGCCCGCGAGTCCAATCTCGCCCAGCAAGTCACCAAGGCACGAAAACAACAGATCTACTGCGGCATCGATCCTCACAAGCCCGATGAATCCCCAACGCATCTCTGCGTGGCAGCCGACCATCGTCCCGATCCTTCCTTGGGCGTGACTGTTGATATCGATAGCGTGGGTAGGTTTGTCAGTAGTCTGGCGGTAGCTCGTCGGGGGATCCGATGGCATCCTACGCAGATGGCGGTGTCCGACCTCCAGTCCAGCCTGCATCTAGATCCGGTTTCAGTCCAGTATTTCGACTCAACCGGGCAGGCCCACCATGTTCGCCGGCCGGTCCATCAAGTGCCGCACTATACCTTTGGTCGTCTAATTAGATTCGAAGATATCTCTCTGTATCTACTCTTTCCCCGACTGTACCGGGAAGATCAGCAATCCAGCCGTCTGCTAGACCAGGATTTCACAGCAATGGACGGACGAAATCCTCCTCCCAATCATCAATCGGTGTTATTCCGGGCGACCTGATCCAGCACTACCCCTCTAGCTTCGACCATAGCCGGCTGAACGCGACCGCCCGGGGAGTGGAAATGCGGTCCCAGCGAGTGGATCCGATCCCCTCGCGAGCAGTTGCTTTCCTACTTTCTTCCTCCCGAGGCGCTTCCCACAATCTGGGAACAGATTCTAGAGGCGACCCACCGCCCCGGATTCCACCAGTTTCAGGATCTTAAGATTCTAATCGAGGGGAAAAACCTAAAGACCCTGACTAAGGCAGACACATTGGCCGATCTCATGACGGGCTTTGCAACAACACTGGCAGAATGCTGTTAACGAGGACGTTCTTGCCGAGCCGTTCTTCTACGATCTCGGTAAGGAAACCTGCCCAACCACGGCGAGCGCGCAAGAGAGGCCGCCGCAATCTTTACTCTGGCGGCGTTGTTGCCTGAACGCGTATAGCCAGTGGATCCATAGCAAGCAGCCAGCGGACGCGCCCCATGCTCTGCAGCACTTCTACCCAATCAGTATGCTAGAAGACACCGGCAGCCTGACGTTAGAGACCCGGCGAACATCACCGCAGCGGCGGGCCGGTCTCTATTATAGTCAATTCTACGCTAGTGTGAAAGAGGTCTTCGCCGCCGGCAATACATATCCATTTACCAATAC